>NW_027126874.1:0-24000 GCF_037325665.1 Littorina saxatilis | reverse complement strand
ATAGTCACAAGAAAAATGTTCATTCAAAATGAACAGCGTCGATGCAATGTCCACCAAAGATTTATTTTGGGAAGTGTTAAAGGTTAGAGTCAAAAGTTAATGAATTGCATGTTGTGCTGGATATATAAATTGTTTATTTCAGTCAATGCTTGATTCATAAGTACATTTTTCAGCATGGTGCATCTACAGGAGGGTGCTCCAACAATGATGCATAGTGCCAACATTTAGCGCAAACTTTTCACAACAGTGCATTATTACCACAAAGCGCATACAGCGATTATATAGTAGCAAGTTGCACTAAACATTTGAACAAAATGCATTTTGTTCAAATGTTAACAGCACAGCACCAAGTTTTGCATAAGTGCACAACAGCACTGACCATTTCATAAAAGTGCATAACAGCTGTGACAATTTTACAAAAGTGCATTGACCATTTCAGGCAGATGGCTAACATGCAGATTTCGCTTTTGTCTGTCTTTCTTTGAAAAGTAGGCATGTTCAAGATCGATGAAGTCATGAGCAATTGGGTTAGATGACAGAAAAGATTCAAAAACGTCAGATTCAGTTAGATGACAGAAAAGATTCAAAAACGTCAGATTCAGTGTTTTGGGCACTGTTGAACAGGAACATTCTCTCCTGTTCAACAAATGTGGGTTCAATTCAAAAGCAACATTGTCACAGATAGGCTAGTGTTACATTTCTGTAAAGTTTCAAAAACATCTTCCATGTTTTGGTTACTGTTGAACAGAGGCATATTTTCCTGTTCAAAAAAGTCTGACACAAATTGTCGTAGTTGTGGGTTAAGGTTCGATCTATACTGTCCTTCAAACGAGTCGTAGAACCGTCATTGTCACAGATAGTGTTACATTTCTGTTTTACATTCAAACGAGTCGTACAAGTAGTAGTTCATTTGCGTTTGGTTGTTTTTTCTTTTAGATTCCTGTCACTCATACTAGCAGTATTGATTGAGGTACATAAATCTGTTGATGTACAGGGATGACTTGTTTGTAATGAATCCTTGTTTCCTCCACATTGAGTTTGCATTGCAGTTGGACAGAAATGAACAGGTGTTAATTGATAAACACATTGATAATGGCTTTTGAGAAAATCAATCAATTCTGCAAAGGAATTAACTTGATGACATCAAAACTGCAGCGCCATTTGAAGAATGGTTACCATTTCTGTTTCTTTGATGGGAATCAAACAAATAAAAACATTGACTATCCAAGTTACCATGAATGGCAATAGTTGACTCCTGAAAAGTAGCAAGGATATAATTTGAGACGATAAACGCCTGATGCAATCCCTCCTCAAGGTCAGTCAACTCAAAACCTTCATCATTCGCAACATCAGTAGGCAACACAGCGGGATTCGTATGTCCAGAAATCATGTCGAAAAAATATTACATTTCAAAAGCATGTCCAACCACAGTTGTTGGCAAGTGTTCGTGTCCGAAGTAGCCTTCAGTGTGTGTATATGTATTCATGTGACAGAGAACGTGACCTCATTGTTCAATCCTCTCTCTCTCTTCTTTCTCATTCGAACGCACACACGCAAGAACGTAGCCTACGCACGCATGCACGCGCACGCACGCACACACACACACACACACACACACACACCCCGCTGACGCACACGGCAAACCACGCACACACACACTGACTGTCGGCAAGCATCTCTTTTTGTTTTCTTTACCTTTGTTTATTGTGTTTTCGATATTTGTGTTTATTTTTTGCTTGACTTATCTGTTTTATTTTAATGTTTGCTATCCACATCGTGTGATAAATGTTTCTTCTCAGTCTCCGAGTCAGTTTAGTTTCTGCACGCCGCTTTGGTACTCCTTGTTTTTCTAACTGGTGTATTGTGCGCGACTGATTTGCGGATTTATTTTTATTCCTTTCATATGCAGTTGAAGTGTTGTGGGTGTTATTGTCTGTATATGCTATGTTGCGTCTGTGTATGCCTACAAGAATTTTGGGTGTAATGTGCCTGTGGTCTGCTCGCAGTCGAGCACAGAAAACATGGCGGCGCCCTGTGGCAAATTCGTGGAAAGTCTTTCCCGACCGCAGATACCAGCGTCGTCCGCGACGCTGGAATAATAAACACTGACATAAAAGCGCATACAAACACACGCACGCACGCACATGCAGACACGCATCGCGCGCACCCACATGCATACCTACACTTATGCATCTAGGCACACACTCAAGCGCACACACACACACACACACACACACAAACAAACACACACACACAAACGCACGCGCACGCACACATACACACACACACACACACACACACACACACACACACAAATACACACACAAAATAATACACACACGAGAAGAAGCAAAATAAACTTGAACCAACAAATAATTTTTATTTCAATTGACTTCTTTTTTTGTGTGCTAGTTGTTGTCTCTTGACACATGTTCGATTTTGTGGTCAGTTTTCTCGGCAAGTTTGCTGTAATCAATATTTTTTTCCAAGAGAAGTCGAGTTTTTGTCATTCACACATTGTAGGCGTGTACTGGTTGGAGCAAGGAGAAGTAGGACACCACATACAATACAGCAAAATGACAAAGAAATACAAATATGGTAGACATCCTAATTATTTTCAAGACACACAAATCAACACCTGCTTGATTGCAAACACCACACATGTTGCGCTCTTTGGCTTTTGGCATTGGCTAACCTTATCATTCGCTTTAAATATTATTGGGGTGTGTGTCTTTTGTCTCTCTTGCGCTTACAATGATGTGTAGTCCAACTGAGTGCACCAATGTCATGTTTTGTCCTATGCAGTTATACCTTTAACCGTGAAACTCCCATGTTAAATGTTGTGTCCTTTGATTTTGTACCTTTAATGGTCAGCAGGACCGTTTACACCGTTAAAAATTCGTGATATCCGTCGGAACTCAAGTACCGGCACGCAGCCAACGCTAAACACAGGTGTCGGAATTCCAGTTCCGACACGCAGCGAATGAGTTAACTGTGTAACCCTTAGTGTATGTCCTCTGCAGTTAAACTGTTGGTTTAAACAACGTTTTATTACGGTTTACATATTCATGAAATGTACATACATTTATAAATAAGACAACAACAAGCCCAGGGCCTCTAGTGGTGTCTTCAGACACAACCTTACAATCAAAATTAAATACGCAGTTATACTTTTAACTTTGTGACCCCCGTGTTGTGTACTTTGCAGCTATACCTTTACCTGTGTAAACCCCATGTTGTGTCCTCTGCTCTTATACCCTTTAGTGCATCCTCCAGCTATAGTCGTGGGGTCAACCCGGCGGGGTTGAATCAGAGATTTTTGTTTTGTCAGAAAGTGTACTTAATTGTTGTGTCCTTTGCATTTTTACTTTTAACTTTCTTTCTTTCTTTCTTTATTTGGTGTTTAACGTTACTTTTAACTGTGTAACCCGCACTTTGTGTCATTTGCTGTGTAACACCCATGTTGTGTCATTTGCGATTATACCCTTAACTGTGTAACCCCCATGTTGTGTCTTTTGCGGTTATACCCGTAACTGTGTAACACCCATGTTGTGTCTTTTGCGGTTATACCCGTAACTGTGTAACACCCATGTTGTGTCCTTTGCAGCTATACCCTTAACTGTGTAACCCGTAACCCCCATGTTGTGTCCTTTGCAGCTATACCCTTAACTGTGTAACACCCATGTTGTGTCATTTGCGATTATACCCTTAACTGTGTAACCCCCATGTTGTGTCTTTTGCGGTTATACCCGTAACTGTGTAACACCCATGTTGTGTCGTTTGCGGTTATACCCTTAACTGTGTAACACCCATGTTGTGTCATTTGCGATTATACCCTTAACTGTGTAACCCCCATGTTGTGTCTTTTGCGGTTATACCCGTAACTGTGTAACACCCATGTTGTGTCCTTTGCAGCTATACCCTTAACTGTGTAACCCGTAACCCCCATGTTGTGTCTTTTGCGGTTATACCCGTAACTGTGTAACACCCATGTTGTGTCCTTTGCAGCTATACCCTTAACTGTGTAACCCCCATGTTGTGTCCTTTGCAGCTATACCCTTAACTGTATAACCCCCATGTTGTGTCTTTTGCGGTTATACCCGTAACTGTGTAACACCCATGTTGTGTCCTTTGCAGCTATACCCTTAACTGTGTAACCCCCATGTTGTGTCGTTTGCAGCTATACCCTTAACTGTGTAACCCCCATGTTGTGTCGTTTGCGGTTATACCCTTAACTGTGTAACACCCATGTTGTGTCATTTGCGATTATACCCTTAACTGTGTAACCCCCATGTTGTGTCTTTTGCGGTTATACCCGTAACTGTGTAACACCCATGTTGTGTCCTTTGCAGCTATACCCTTAACTGTGTAACCCGTAACCCCCATGTTGTGTCCTTTGCAGCTATACCCTTAACTGTATAACCCGTAACCCCCATGTTGTGTCCTTTGCAGCTATACCCTTAACTGTGTAACACCCATGTTGTGCCCTTTGCAGCTATACCCTTAACTGTGTAACCCCCATGTTGTGTCGTTTGCGGTTATACCCTTAACTGTGTAACCCCCATGTTGTGTCCTTTGCAGCTATACCCTTAACTGTGTAACACCCATGTTGTGCCTTTTGCAGTTATACCCTTAACCCCATGGTGTGTCCTTTTCAGTTGTACCTTTCACTCTGTAACCTTCATGTTTTGCCCTTTGCAGCTGAGATTCTTTTTTTTATTTTATTATATATAATGTCCTCCCATCGCACTTGTACTTCTCGTTCGGGGTAACTTTTTTGTTTTCTAAGTCTTGCCAAGTCTGTTTAAAAAAACCATTTGTCCTCTAGAGAGCTACACACAATAGTGGGCGTGGACGGATTGCAACAAGGGCCGGTATGTCACTCACAAAAGAGACACCCCCCCCCCCCACCCCCCCCCAAAAAAAGAAAAAAAAAAGAAGAGAAAATAAGGCATGATTTCATACATCCTCATTAACGTTCAAGACACACACAATCATCATCTGTTTGAATGCAAGCAGCACACATGTTGCCCTCTTTGTTCCAAGGTATACACTGCCCTTGTCATTTACTTCACATATCAGTAGGGGTGTGTTTCCTTTGTCCTCCTTGCTCTTATAATACAATGTAGACCATGTGAGTTCATATTATATGTAATTCCCCCTCGTTGTGTCCTTTGCAGCTGTAGTTTCGTTGTTTTTGTTTTTATTTTTTATTTTTGTATTTTGTTTTAGTTTTGGTTTTTGTTTTCATTTTCATTGTCATGCATAAAGCAGAAATCGTAATTATCAGCCCTTTCAAATTGTTTTGATGGAAAGCAAAGTAAAACGTCATAAAAAAATACAATAAATAAAACGAGGCAATACATAGCACAGCTATCCGTGTTTTATTCTCATTCAGGTTAAGACTTTGTTGGCAGAGCATTATAATGCCAAACTTTGCTGACTAAATTCAACGATAATCGCCAAAAGCCAAAGGTTGGCAGTAAACTAGACCATCGCTTATTGGTACCGGAGCAGAAACAACAGTGGTATCTGTGTTCCACTGATTTAAAAAATAAAAAGTCACGTATTTTAATCCGCAAAAAAATGAATATAATGTCACCTGCATACAATCTTGCCCTTTTGAAAGGTCAGTGTGCTGCTTTTCCTTTGTTGTTTTATATTTTTCAAGCTGTGGATATCGTTTTTCCAGCTTGCTATGTCAATCTGTCACAGACACAAGCCGACAGATGTAATCATATTGTAGTCGCTGCCTCCGTTGAATGCTTAATATCTGTAATATTCATCCGGACACTCATAATTTCAGATTCATAAATGCGCTAGCACTGAATAATCAGACAGAATTAACGACAAGACGAGCAAAGCAGTGTGGCGAGCATTTAACGCTCACTGCAAATAATTTTGTTTCTAAGAAGTCAGAGAAATGGGAACAGTGAATTGAGAAGGAAGTGGACGAATTTCGGCAATTGCGCACGTTCAGATAAATACACAATGGTTTCCCTGGTTTTTCCAAAGCTTTATTCCACCTTTACATTATGTAGAAATAAAATAAAAAAGGGCACGCTTGACTACATTTATTGGAGTCAAAGAATGTACTAAAACTCCATAATTATATCGCATTTATTTACGCATTGCTCATCAATACAACAAAGCAATTCAATTCAATAACAAAACCAGAAATAAACCTTGGCTTTTCAAGCAGTTGTTGTATTAACCAAAACACGTAAATCCAGGCCTCTCTCTCCTATAACTTACTACCCATACTTCTTAAAGTCGTACTGAGCATTTCAATACAGGCACATCCCTGGTATTTGTTGGCGTAAGTACTCGTATAAGTAGTTTGATTCTAGACTTTTCCCTTTTAACTACAAACTCAAAGCACTTCAAAACCAAAACTTCGAATAAACTCTAACTTTCAAGACAGTTACTGCGGCATGGCTTAAGCATCAAACGTAAATCCAAGCCTCTCTCTCTCCTACAAATACCCATACCCGCACTGAGCGTTTCAATCCCAGCTCATCAAGTAAACCCGAGTTTTCTTTGCGGCTGTTGGTCCGGGGATTGGAGGTAAACGTCGCAGCCACGACTTTTGCTCAGGTGGGAGAAGAAAGTCAAGCTGCCGAGCAAACGAAGACTGTGAAGCCGACATCACTGAGTAATGACGGGAGGCAGATGTGTGTCCGAGGCTAAGGCCAATTAGTCGCCCATCAAAAAAAAAAAAAAAAAAAAATCCCCTGTGTGCTTGGGACTGGAACTTCTTCCCCTTGACTAGCTGGGGCTTGGGAGAAGGAGAAGACGCAGAACAGAGACGACCGCAGAAAGATACAGGCAAGGATGCACGCAGAGAGACAAACAGGCAGGCGGGCAGGCAGGAACAGATTTCAAAATGTCATTCTTTGCAACTTTTCACGTGCTCAAAAAAAAAGAAAAAAAAGAAGGACAAAACTAACGTTTTCGCAATGATAATCTTTATTGGAAATGAATTCGTCTGTCATGTTAAAGACAAATCGTTTTGAAGGTGTGCCTTAGTTTCAAAAGCGCATTTTCTTGTCTGCTCCACAAAAAAATGTGACAAAACGAAAGAACAAGGTGTTCGACATTCACTGCGAAGTGCAACCGAGATACTCACTAGATTGCGTAATGCAGATAAAGCTGGCGGCTTGTCCGTATTTTCCTTTTTTTCTGAAGTTCAGCATACTATAACAGCAAATTTACAGCGACTTTGTGAATTGTAGGGACGTCTCATTGAGTCAAACTTGTAACTAAAACATCAACACGAACTTTGAATAACCGTGTAATTGCACTTCTACCTTTTGACGTTTCGTTTCAAAAGAGGTAACCGTAAAGAACTCTCTCTGTGTATGTCTGCCTGTGTGTGTGTGTGTGTGTGTGTGTGTGTGTGTGTGTGTGTATGTGTGTGTGTGTGCGTGCGTGCGTGCGTGCGTACGTATGTGTGTGTGTGTGTATGCATGTGTGTGTGTGTGTGTGTATGTGTGTGTGTGTGTGTGTCTGTCTGTCTGTCTGTCTCTCTCTCTGTCTGTCTCTCTCTCTCTCTCTCTCTCTCTCTCTCCCTCTCTCTCTCTCTCTGTCCCGCCCGCAATTATCACAGGGTCTACTACAGAACAGCACTTCCCTTCTCTTTTTCGATCCAGTCTGGAAAAACAGCCAACCAGCGTGCCGTTTTCTCTCCAGGCAGAGCCATTCGTTGCCTTTCTCGCCAAAGCACATTTGGGTCGATAATTTGTGAAAATTGGCCGGCTATCTTCCGCGCGCTAAGACAATAGCTCTGTTTGTGCGGCGATCGCCGCTTGTCTCCTTGCCTGTCATTGGTCGATAATTCCTTGCCGTTGGTTGGCTGTTGCTGCGTCCAACAGGGTGCTATTGTGTGTGTGTGTTGCTTTGTTAGGGAAAGGGAATGTGCGTGAGTGAAAGTTGAATGTGTTATGATTTTGTTGATGTTATTGTTGACTTATTGTGTAGTTTTGGTCCAATAAAATGCAAGCCTGTTTGTACTTTAGCCTATCTTTTTCGTCGTATGCGTCGCATTCTGGCTCAACGGCCAATCAAAATCGTAAAGAGTGTAAAAAATTTTTCTCTGCTATTCGTTCTTATCGGTATATTCATTTTCTGTCTATCGGTGTCTGTCTGTCTTTCTGTCTGTCTGTCTGGCTTTCTCTCTTTCACACACTATTTCTCTCTCTAATAACGGCTTTTGTTTTCTCTTTCGACCGTTTGGACTTTGCTGATACGAAACACTTGTTACGCTTCTTCGTACACATAAACACATTGTTGGCTCTCTTTTTATTTGCTGTTTTTGATTGCCCTTCTTGACACCTGTTTGACTTTCATAGTTACCCGTCGGTGCCTTTGTGCTTCATTCACCTCTGGTCATGGTCGATTGTTCCCAAGCAACAATAGGCTTTGAAAGGACTTCATACTTTTCGAAATGGACATATAATTACGATATTACTGACTTTACGAATCTTTTGGGGTTAAATATCATCGTTACAGTTTGAGCTTTTCTTATAAACATGATGCTATTTAAATCCAATGCCGATATTACGATATTACATGTGACTGGCTTTACGAATCTGTTGGGGTTAAATATTATTGCTAAACCTTGAGCTTTACTTATAAACACAATGTTATTTGAATCAAATGTCTATGATGCACTGCCATCTCTAAAACCACTTCACCCGACCCCCCTCAGCCCCTTTTTGAAACGGGTATTACGGATATTACTGATCTTACGAATCTTTTAGGGTTAAACATTATTGTTACATCTTGAGCTTTACTTATAAACACAATGTTATTTATTCCAAAATAATGTCTTGAATGCACTGCCATCTCTTAAACCACCTCCCCCGACCCTCCCCCCCCCCTTCACCCCCACCAAGCACCCACGCCCACCCCCCCCCCCCCCCCCCCCCCCCTACTACACTCCCTCCACCTCACTCTCCTCATCCATCCAAAGCGCAGTTTAGACATTTTTCTCGCTAGCGTGTGTTTGCAGAAGTCTTCGATAACCCCTCTTGTCTCTCTCCAACAGGAAAGTTCCATCGTTTAAAACTGAATTATATAGAAACTCATTTCTCCCATCTACTACACAACTCTGGAATTCTTTACCAGACTATATAAAACTTAGTGATTCCCTAAGTGAATTTAAGCACTTTTTGTCAAAAAACGATTTAAGTCCGCCGTGTTATTTTTATTCTGGAGATCGCATGTCACAAATAATTCACTGTAAGCTCAGGTTATATATAAGTGATCTCAATAACGATCTAGTGAGACGTCACGTTGCTACAGATGCATCTTGTGACTGTGGATTCCCGTCCGAATCCGTACAACACTTCATATTCGATTGTCCAAATTATCGCGAAGTACGTCAAGAAACTATACATACCCTCCCTAATCACACAATTCACCTCCCCCACCTTTTAAACGGAGACAGACAGTATTCTTTAGATTTGAACAGGAAAATTTTTTCCACCGTACACTCGTTCATTGAACGTTCAGGCCGCTTTGGGCAAGTCAGAATAAATGCTCTACAAGCCGGACAACAACTTTAACTTCTGCACATCTCCTACCCATCCCTCTTCTTTTATTCATCTTCTTTCCCTCCTTCCTTCCTTTACTGTCTTTCTTTATAATCATTATGCAACGTTCATTACGTTATTAATAGATTTGGTTTATTGAGACAAATTTTTCACCCGTTACCGCCTTATGTTGTACTGTCATGCAGGAACACCACTATAAGCTTCTAGCTTGTTGCTGTTTCTGTGAACTTTGTATACATGTCATGATTGTAACCCTTGTTAAAATAAACTTATGTTTAAACCAAACATTATTGTTACATCTTGAGCTTTACTTATAAACACAATGTTATTTATTCCAAAATAATGTCTTGAATGCACTGCCATCTCTTAAACCACCTCACCCGACCCTCCCCCCCCCCTTCACCCCCACCAAGCACCCACGCCCACCCCCGCCCCCCCCCCCCTACTACACTCCCTCCACCTCAGTCACTCTCCTCATCCATCCAAAGCGCAGTTTAGACATTTTTCTCGCTAGCGTGTGTTTGCAGAAGTCTTCGATAACCCCTCTTGTCTCTCTCCAACACACAGACAGAACACGGCTAAAGGCCCGAGGGCTGGAACACAAACCGTTTCGGCCCGAGCAAAGTACTTTCCCGCCAAAAACACGAATCGAGCGACGCGCTTACACCAACAGTAATTGAGAAAGAGGACAGGGAAAATGTTTGGAGAAGGCGAAGAAATCGAAAATGACCGGACCCTTTTCGCACCCGCCGAGAGACGGAGAGAGAGTGCAAGAGAGAGAAGTTTTCGGTCTTGAAGAAGAAACGGCGGACATCGTCGAAGAATTGTTGGACCGAAATGTTCTGAGGGCTGGAAAATATCCTCGAGCGGAATTTTAGCAAGGAGAGAAAGAGGCCGAGGGAGTTTCTAGAAGAGAGAAAAAAAAAGTGTCTTGAGTCCTGGTCCGGTCTTGAGAATTTGCTCACCGAAGAGGTGTTTGGCAGACTGAAAGAAAAAGAGCGAAAGAAAAAAGATGGCTGAGCTGTGATCGAATCTTGGGGTAAATAAAACAGCGCCTTTGATCATCCGGGGGAGGCATGCTGGGGCGGGAAGGTGTGTGTGACAGGTTGTATAGATCATTGTTCAAACAACAATGCCCGCTGTTTGATATTGACCAAAAGGGGTCTTCGTCTGGAATATGCATGGCAAAGTGATGTCGAGTCTTTGGGTAAAAAAACCAAAACCGCGACAGTTTAAAAATAACTGAACATGTTCTGTAAAGGTATAAAACGACTGGGTGACGTCGTCTGGAATATGCAACGAGACGTGATGTCATGTCTTTGGTAAACAAAAACGGCGGCGTCAAAAGAAACACTTTTCTGTGATGGTAATGGTACTCGGTGACTCTCAAAGGAAGACGCAGAAAGCGGGAGGAGTGAGGTCAGTTTGCATTGTAATGTATAAGTTAATTACATTTGCCAGCAACCAATATTAATTCAACTGATTTGCACGCTAAAACGGACAATAAAGAAGGAAAAAAGTCGAATCTGCTGTGTTTGAAAAGGACTGAATTCCTGAAAGATAAATAGGTTTCGTGTTTGGAATGAATGAGAGGATGTAACAACTTACTTAGTTATTGTCAAGCCAATCTTAATACGAATAAAACGGTCACACAGGAGGTCACACAGTAAATTCATGTCATCAGGCTGCAGCTCAGAACTGTTATTCCTGAAGGGAAAAGTGACGGAAATATGGGCAGATGCAGAAGAACAAGCTTCATGGCAACCAAACAGATAGACGAATAAACAAACATGCAAACAAACAGACAGGCAGACAGACAACCAGGGAGGCAGGCAAGCAGACAGACAGGCAGACAGACAGACAGAAAAACAGACATAGAGACAGATACTGACTATATCCGAAGAACTCCAGGGACAGAAAATATCCTCAAGAGACAGAATCCGTCCAAAATCTCAAAAGGACAACCAAAACCTCAAAAGGACAACCAAAACCTCAAAGGACAACCAAAACCTCAAAAGGACAACCAAAACCTCAAAAGGACAACCAAAACCTCAAAAGGACAACCAAAATCTCAAAAGGACAACCAAAACAGTTCCCCTGAAAGACAAAAATTACTACATGTAACAGAAGATCACACGTGTACACTGAGCAGATACACCAACGCCATTAGGAGTGGATAGTCAGCCAGCCAGCCAGCCAGCCAGCCAGACAGAGATTCACTGTATCAGAAGAAGACCAAGAACAGCAGAAAAAAATACCTCAAAGACAAACCCTCATCAAAAGGACTAACGGACCACTTAAAGGCACTTGTTCCCTCACAGACAACTCACAGAAGAGCACACATGTACACCCAGCAGACGCGCAAAACGTCATCAAGTGTTGGCGGAGCGTCAGCATGCAAACGTCACGAGTGTTGGCTAAACGTCATCGTGTGACGCTTCGCTGATTGGAAAATGTGACGAAGGACGTCTGCTAACGCGGCCATGACGTGACTGAGTGGCGTTCTCACTGCCAGCGAGTTTTGCCTCTTTTGCCTGCCTGTCTGTTTGCTTGTCTGTGTATCTGCCTGATTGCCTTTCTGATTGCATTTTTGATGGAATCACTTTTCTGGGGAAAAGGGTAGGGGGAAGTGTTGTGGAATGTCTCTTTAGCAGGGAGGAGGGGGTAGGGATGAGGAGAGAAAAGGGAACACATTTGTTAACGGGTGTGGATCAGACATTATTTTTTTTTTTTTTTTTGGGGGGGGGGGATGTTTATGATTTTGGCCTGTACTCCAGATCCGTCATTAGGTTGACATCACTGATTGATTGGTCGGTTGGTTGGTTGGTTGGTAGGTTGGTTACTTGGTTGGTTGACTGGTTGACTGGGCGCTTTGGAACAGAAAAACAAGCATGCACCAGAATCCCAAACACTACATCAAACAAATTGACACATACCCAGAAAAAAAGACCACCACAAAGTACACCCTCCCAACACCTTCTCAAAGGTGTCGTTCTTCTCATGTCGAACACCGTGTGCATCACCAGAGATCTGTTCAGGCTTTTGCCTGGGGTAAGAACATCTTTACACCCCCGGTATAGGGGTGTGTATAGGATTCGGTCGATGTGTTTGTTTGTTTGTGTGTTTGTGTTCGCATATAGATCTCAAGAATGAACGGACCGATCGTCACCAAACTTGGTGAACAGGTTCTATACATTCCTGAGACGGTCCTTACAAAAATTGGGACCAGTCAAACACACGGTTAGGGAGTTATTGGTGGATTAAGATTCTACAAGGACTTATAGAGGGACATATTAATGGTCAAAGGGAAATAACCTTCTCAGTTGGTGGCAGTGAGAATGGTAAGGACGGGGGTGTTTTTCCTACCTCGGAGGAATTTCTTGTTTTACCTGGACACATGAAGAAATACAACTGTGACAGGTGACGCAGTAGTCCCCCTTTCACAACAGCTGCTCTGCAGAGTTGTCTGTCGGTCCTCAGTTATTTATAGCTCAATGGTTGTCGGTCAGAGATGCAGGGAGCTGTTGTTGATGGATTCTGATTGCTGTGGTCTCTTGGTATGCTCTTGCGAACTTTTAAACACGATTTTATTCAATGTAAACATGTTACAATCATACAGGGGAGGACAATTCGGACACGAACTCCAACGAACGCTTATATTACCTGCCCTAACAAGAAATTCCTCCGAGGTAGGAAAAACACCCCCGTTGGTCAAAGGGAAATAACCATTCTCACTGCCACCAACTGAGAAGGTTATTTCCCTTTGACCATTAATATGTCCCTCTATAAGTCCTTGTAGAATCTTAATCCACCAATAACTCCCTAACCGTGTGTTTGACTGGTCCCAATTTTTGTAAGGACCGTCTCAGGAATGTATAGAACCTGTTCACCAAGTTTGGTGACGATCGGTCCGTTCATTCTTGAGATCTATATGCGAACACAAACACACAAACACACAAACAAACACATCGACTGAATCCTAAACACACCCCTATACCGGGGGTGTAAAAACAACAACAATCGTAAGGGGTACATAATTGGTTGCGGGACAAAATAACTGTATATTACCTTCAAGGGGGGGGGGGGGGGGGGGGGGGAGGGGCAAAGGAAGGAGACGTGAAGGCGGTCCGCTATTTTTCTGCTTGCTTTCTGTCTTGTGTACTACCTTTTCTTGAACACGATTTTATCATCATCAAGAAAAGGTAGAACACAAAACAAAAAGCAAGCAGAAAAATAGCGGACCGCCTTCACGTCTGCTTCCTATGCCCCTCTCCCTCTCCCCTCTCCATACCCCCGCTCCTCCCCCCCCCCACCACACCCCATTCCTGTCCACCACCCCCTCAGTGAATAAAAAAAAACCGAGTTGTGAAGCGTATCGTGAGAACCACAAGAACAAAGAGATTCTGTGCGAGCGGAGTGATGGGAACGTCACATGTTTAACTTTTAATACTCGGAGACGCCGCAGGGAATCTTACTGGGGACCAGAGAGAATCGAACCGTTTAATCGATCCCTTAAGTGTCTTTGACACCGCCGTCGTTTACTTCCTTAGGCCGCTTTCACACCCGTTCCCTCCCCCCCTCTTTTCTTGCATGTGCTTGGTTGGTTCGACTCTGTCACGGTGTCTGTATTATCTGTCTGAATGTCTTTCTGTATGTGTGGGTTGTTTGGTCTGTCTCTCACTCTGCCTCTTCCTATCTCTGTCTCTCTGTGTCCGTGTCTGTCTGTCTGTCTGTCTGTCTGTCTGTCTGTCTGTCTGTCTGTCTGTCTGTCTGTCTGTCTGTATGTCTGTCTGTTTGTCTGTCACTCCCTTTCTCTCTGCCTGTCTGGCTCTCTGTCTGATTATAAATATGCTTTATTGTCTCTTTAACTGTTGGTTACCTCTTCCATCAAGTAAGTTTTACAGATTCAGACAGACAGACAGATAGTCAGATAGACAGACAGACAGAAACAGAGACTCACACAGACATGCACGCACACTGACAGACAGACAGACAGACAGACAGACAGACAGACAGACAGAAACGCACACGAGCGCGCGCAAACACAATCACACACACACTCCCACTCACACACACACACACACACACACACACACACACACACACACACACACACACACACACACACACACACACACACACACACACACACACACACACACACATAATTGAATTAAATTGAACTTTATTTTACACGAATTAAGTTTTAAGGCAGAGAGAGAGAGAGAGAGAGAGAGAGAGAGAGAGAGAAAGAGAGAGAGAGAAAGAGAGAGAGACAGACAGACAGACAGACAGAGACACAGAGAGAGAGAGAGACAGAGAGAGAGAGACACACACAGAGAGACAGAGAGACAGAGAGAGAGAGAGAGAGAGAGAGAGAGAGAGAGAGAGAGAGAGAGAGAGAGAGAGAGAGAGAGAGAGAGAGAGAGAGAGAGAGAGAGAGCGTTCTATATTAAGCTTATTGCGAAGCACCTCTTCTGCTGTTTTTCTCTTCATGTTTTATGCATAGTATTGTTGGAAGCATTCAAAAAGAAATACTCGCTGGTATCGGGGACTTAATTTTCATTGGCGAAAGAAGGATGGTTTATTTATCATTGTATTTTCCTTGCTGAAAATGGAGCGAGAAAAATGATACAATTGCAACCGGCCGCATAATTGCATACAAACAATACATTATAGCTACGAGAGTCTTCCTGGTTAGTCTAAGTTATTACAGAAAAAGAGGTAAAAGCAGATGTATTTGTTTTTGGTCTGAATTTTTGTGGTGTTACATTGTGTATGTTAATAACGTGTCAAACCCAAGTTATCAACTACATGTATCATGTATTTTAAACTGACTGAAACTGACATAATATGCTTAATGAGCTCACGTGATGCGTCGAAAAAGCAGAATTTGCAAACACCGTTCGTTGTTGTCTTTCCATTTTTCTGTTTGATTTGCATATTGTTTGTATATTGTTTGTATATTGTTTGTTTATTGTTTGTATATTGTTTGTATATTGTTTGTATATAGCTATTCTGATGGACACGTGGGGGAATTCGGGGGCTGTGATAGGATGGTCTCTTCCGATCATCAAGGCATAATGCTACGAAAGTCGACCATTTTTGCCAATATCCAAAAGCATATTGGCAATAACAAAGACGCATGGTTCCGGTTTACCCATCTGTACCACACGATGTTTTAATCCACAGCATACACTAACAACTTGAAAATCTTCTCGGGAATGTTTTTCAGCTTTACAAATGTCGATAGCATACCCTTTTCTGCTAACTTCCCGATGAAACAGGACTAAATCAATTATTTTCTGTCCCTAAACACCACAAAATGCCCAAAGTCGAAAGATGTAGTACAAACAGGGGAGTAAAACGGAACAGCCGTTTTTGTGTGCCTGTGTCAGTTGCCGACTGCCACAAACTTTCGCATTCGGCTTTTCTTATCTCGTAACTCCACACTAAATACCCCACTTCCCCTCTGAAGTATTGATGTACAACCCATGGCACTAACATTCATGTAGTCGTTTATAACTGAGGTTGAAAAATTCGCTTCATGACGAGACAAGTATAAATGCCATTCACCCAAACTGAAAACTTCGCTGCCGTCTGCTCGCGAATAGCTGTTCTCTTCTCCTCCCCTTGTTGCATCCTTGTTCTTCAGTTGTTTCTAGTTTTCCGTTTATGTTGTGTTTTGGTCTTCTTCATAAGTAGTCTTGTTCAAAATTAAAAAAACTCAAACTTCTTTTTGTTGTATTCGAATGAACTAATAAAATCGATTTTTTTCCAAAGTCAGTGTGGCGCCTGCGCAAAACTAATGCACATAAGAAACGGCGTCTGCTATCAAAACCTGAGATCAACGCATCGACGCAAAAACTGTCATTTTGTAAGTTTGGAACAACAAATCAAGGTCAGAACAGCTATATAATCGCTATTGTGTTTTCAGCGTAGCAATAGGGTCCGATATTTAGACTCGAACAAGTATAATGCGACTCGTCTTCGACTCGTCGGCATTATACTTGTCTCGTCTAAATATCGGACCCTATTGCTTCGCTGAAAACACAACAGCTGTTAATATTGTTTGTATATTGTTTGTTTATTGTTTGTGTATTGTTTGTTTTTCTTCGTGTTTGTTTGCTTGTCTGTCTCTTTCTTGTCTTCGTTGCATTATCTCTTTCCTAATAACACTAAGAATAATAATCACTTAATTGTCTATCAAAATGAATACATTCAATTGAAAACTTTGATCGAGTCATCTGAATCTGCCTGTTCATTATTTTAATAAACATACATTTCTAGTGCAAGATTGTGACGACATTCAGTAGGAAAACAACAGTTCTTCTTTCTTCTTTTGCTCTCCTTTTTTTCTCAATTTCTTTTTGTCGAGTGGGTTTCAAGACAAAAATTGACCCTTGAATAATAGAGGGCAATGAATCTTCAGAAGTAAGAAATAACATTTAAAGAGTTGTTGATCCACTGCTGTCAGCAGCAATTTGCAGAGTAAAATGCCTACTCACATCCATGTATGTAATAAAAACATTAAGAAAATGTTGTTTGACTGATACTACATGTAGAAGCAATTTTTAGAGTGGAATGCTTGCTCACATCTTCAGAAGTATGTAATAAAATTTTAAAAAAAAGTTGTTACACTGATACTACATGTAGAAGCAATTTGCAGAGTGGAATGCTTGCTCATATCTTCACTGAGAAGTAAGTAATACAATTTAAACAATATATGTTACACTGCTTGCTCATATCTTCAGGAGTAAGTTATACAATTCAAACAATTGTTGTTACACTGATGTCAGTAGCAATTTGCAGAGTTGATTTTTTACTCACGTCTCCAGGAGTATGAAATAACATTTAAACAAGTGTTGTTAAACTGCTGTTAGAAGAAACTTGCGAAGTGGAATGCTTGCTCATCTTTTCAGAAGTAATAACATTTAAACCAGTGTTGTTAAACTGCTGTTAGAAGGAATTTGCGGAGTGGAATGCTTGCTCATCTTTTCAGAAGTAATAACATTTAAACAAGTGTTGTTAAACTCCTGTGTGCCTTGAGTCGCCTTGTGGTGAGATATGTGCGCGTTATAAATTCTCGTATTTATTTATTTATTTTATTTTGTTAGAAGGAATTTGCAGAGTGGAATGCTAGCTTATATCTTCAGAAGTAAGTAATGCCATTTAAACAAGTGTTGTTAAACTCCTGTTAGAAGGAATTTGCAGAGTGGAATGCTAGCTTATATCTTCAGAAGTAAGTAATAACATTTAAACAAGTGTTGTTAAACTCCTGTTAGAAGGAATTTGCAGAGTGGAATGCTTGCTCATATCTTCAGAAGTAATAACATTTAAACAAGTGTTGTTAAACTCCTGTGCGCCTTGAGTCGCCTTGTGGTGAGATATGTGCGCGTTATAAATTCTCGTATTTATTTATTTATTTTATTTTGTTAGAAGGAATTTGCAGAGTGGAATGCTAGCTTATATCTTCAGAAGTAAGTAATGCCATTTAAACAAGTGTTGTTAAACTCCTGTTAGAAGGAATTTGCAGAGTGGAATGCTAGCTTATATCTTCAGAAGTAAGTAATAACATTTAAACAAGTGTTGTTAAACTCCTGTTAGAAGGAATTTGCAGAGTGGAATGCTTGCTCATATCTTCAGAAGTAATAACATTTAAACAAGTGTTGTTAAACTCCTGTTAAAAAGAATTTGCAGAGTGGAACGGTTACACACATCTTCACGAAGTAAGCAATAACATTTAAACAATTATTGTTACACTACTGTCAGCAGCAATTTGTAGAGATGAATGTTTACCCACATCTCACTTTTGATATGTTTTCTTGTTTGAAGTGACAGCAGTTTCTAAAACGGTAGGCCAGTTAATCATTTCAGCTGACACAAACTTTTACAGCTGTCGAAAGAAAAATTACCGCCCAGAAACGCTTTAGAATGAAATGCAACGGGCTAAAACGTCCAAACGTGTCATTATCGCAACAGCTGACACTTTATGCGGCTGTTATGAAAAAACAATTCTCGTTAGACACAAAACAAATTATTTGTTCAATATCGGATCGATTCTGGAGCATCTGTTTCCGCAAAATTTTTTTCCACGCGGGCATGCGCAGAGCGAATAAATAATCGGCGAAAATTAATGAAAGTTCTCTCGGTGTAGGGAAATGTTATCATTTACTTATGTGGTCGCGTGTGCGGTTTTCCGTTTTGAAGTCTTTTAATAGGTTGGTGCGGCGCTAATGTCGATTGACAGATTGGCCGTATATCTTCATCGTTTTTGTTTTGATATAGGGGTGGGAGAAAGAGAAGGGGGCGGGGTATTTGCGTTTTTGGGTGGGGGAATGGGGTGGAAGTGGTAGGGGGGACGGCGCAAACTGACAATTTTTATTCAGTTATTTTTTTTAGTGTCTGTTCGAATGACTGTTTCGTCGTTTGCCATCTCGGTGTGTTTGTTCATTTTTACATTTAGTCAAGTTTTGACTAAATGTTTTATCATAGAGGGGGAATCGAGACCAGGGTCATGTGTGTGTGTGTGTGTGTGTGTGTGTGTGTGTGTGTGTGTGTGTGTGTGTGTGTGTGTGTGTGTGTGTGTACCCCCGTTTCCACAGGTTTGGTTGCCTAAATCACCATAAGGCAACCATCCACACGTGGATGGCAACCTAAACTCTGGATGACAACCTAATTGTGTGGATGGTCGCTTCATTTAACACCGTTAAATTGACTTTTTTGACGGAAAGAATGTCATAACAATGTTCAAAATGACATTCTTTCCGTCCTCTATAGGCGACGAAATAGGTCAAATTTTGTGCATTTTTTAGTGCAAAATGCTTCGATGCCGGAGCGAGTACTGCACCCAGTGCTGTTGTAGTGCAAGTGCACTAGAAAGGCACTACACCCAGTGCCGCCTCTTAGGTAACCATCCACACTTTAGGTATGTGTGTGTGTGTGTGTGTGTGTGTGTAGAGCAATTCAGAGTAAACTACTGAACCGATCTTTATGAAATTTCACATGAGAGTTCCTGGGTATGATATCCCCAGACGTTTTTTTCATTTTTTTTATCAATGTCTTTGATGACGTCATATCCGGATTTTTGTAAAAGTTGAGGCGGCACTGTCACACCCTCATTTTTCCATCAAATTGATTGAATTTTTTGTAAAGCAATCTTCGACAAAGGCCAGACCTCGGTATGGCATTTAAGCTTGGTGGCTTAAAAATTAATTAATGACTTTGGTCATTAAAAATCTAAAAATTGTAATCAAACTTTGATTTTTATAAAACGATCCAGATTTACCTTCATCTTATTCTTCATCATTTTATAATTCCAAAAACATATAAATATGTTATATTCGGATTAAAAACAAGCTCTGAAAATTAAAAATATAAAAACTATGATCAAAATTAAATTTCCGAAATCGATTTAAAAACAATTTTATCTTATTCCTTGTCGGTCCCTGATTCCAAAAACATATAGATATGATATGTTTGGATTAAAAACAAACTCAGTAAGCTAAAAAGAATAGACATACAGAAAAGCGTGTTATCCTACTATACTCAGCGCGACCACTACCATTCTGCATGGCTTGTCGATTTCACTGCCTTTGCCACGAGCGGTGGACTGACAAAACTACGAGTATGTGGTCTTGGTGAAAAAAGCAGTGCGTTCAGTTTCATTCTGTGAGTTCGACAGCTTGACTAAATGTTGTTATTTTGCCTTACGCGACTTGTTTTTATTCGAGCCTGTTTGTCATTATCTGATTTCCTTTTACTTGGATAACTTTCAACACATTCTAACAGAAATCAAAACGAACTAATCCTCGTTATCCCCCCGGTCCAAATTTTGAACCGTTAGTCTATCTTCTCCCTTCCCCCTCCCCCCCCCCCCCTCACCCTCGCAAGCTAAACTTCCCCTATGCTCTTCTCCTCCTAAGACTATTCTTCTTTAAAAAAAAAAAAAAAAATCTCTTGCCCCCAAACTCAAAGTCCATTGCTTTCGCTCAGTCCCTGTTCTTGAACTTTATTCTCCCCCCCCCCCCCCGACCTCCCCTTCTCCCCTCTTGACCTCCTTGTATCCTCACAGTCTTTCTTCTTAAAATCGCATCCACCCAACCCCACCCCAGAGACCCTCTGATACAACAAATAATGTTACATTATTCGTTGTATCACCCTCTGTCCCCCTTCCCCTTACGGCCCCCCGAATAATGTAACAATTGTTACATTATTCGTTTTTGTTACATTATTCGTTGTATCACCCTCTGTCCCCCTTCCCCTTACACCCCCCCCCCCCCTCCCCAGCTCCCCTCCCCTTCTTTCACTTTAATTCTCGACCTGTGTGACACCCAGAACTAAAGAACATCCCGCATATTGGGTTATTGAGTTCTCACAGGAGCTGAGCTTCCCCATAGAACCCTCCGCTCACCACCCGGTCTCGGGCTGCCGGATTAAAAGGGTGTCCGGGTGCAGGCTCTTTGGTGAAAACCGGGTGGATTGGAGCACCCCGGGTGGAAGGGAAGGAGGGATGTGCAGCGAAGATATTATTGCTACGGTACCCAGTGGGAATGAAAGGCACGGTGTTTCAATTAAGTCAGTGAAATGTCAAACGTGCTGGAATTGTTTTGGTCTGCTGCCTGTGTGGAATGTGAAGAAATATAATTAAGGGAGTGGGTGAGGTGGGGAGGTGGGGGGGGGATGATGGTAGTGGTGGTGGTGGGACAGGGGTCTTGGGGGTGGGGGTGAGGGGTGAGTGGTTCGACACATGGAAAAGATGCAAAGGTGGTGGGTTTTGTTTTCCAGGATAGTTAAATCACTATGGATCGAGGCACCTTGGCCTATCTTTGTAAACATTCACCTAATGAATTCCTACCATCTAGTGTCACAAAAGCAGTTGAACTTAGAATATTCAGCTGGACATTGCGTATTGATAGTACATGTTAAAGGAAAAAACCACTGAAAGTAACTATTTTTTACGACAATAACAGATATACACTTAGTTAATAATTATGCAACCAGCTGAACGCCATAAATCTCAGAGCGGTTTTAGATAAGGCTTAAATGCAGTTACTAGTTATACAATCTAATATTGAACGACAACAAAAAAGTCACTTTTTTGCTCAAACCCTTTTTCGCAAAATACACAGTTAATATTCATCGTATTGATGCGCTTAGCCCATACAACGCACAAGGGTTTAGATAAAGCTTAGCCATAGTTATTCGACGATTTGCGTAAAGCCACCATGTCATTGTGAAAAGTTGATTGAACAAATAAACACAGAAAGGGGTTTATTCAGTTCAATATGCAGCATCGTTATTCATCTGTCACCTCGACCGAACGCAGTTATCCCCGGAGTCACAGATGATTGTGTTATGTTTCCTTAATGATTGTTTTCAATGTTATTCAGTCTGTTTGTTTTCTTAACACAACTTGTTGACTTTGGTAGTAATGACCGGACTTCAAAGAGAGCTTGAACTGCGTTCTATCGTGTTTGGCTCGGTTCCGCCGCACTATAAATCTAATTCGACAAGCTAAGCGTGATTTTAATATGATTTACAAAAAAGAAGTTGTTTTTTGCTGAATAAAATTGTTTAAACCAAGTTGTTTTTAATTCCGTTATTTCGCAATATTTTGGCTCCTTTAAAGAGGGGGTAAAATAGCAGCAACAATAATAAACAAACAAAACAGCCACAGAGATCAAAAGGTAAAATATTAATGAAGAAAAATGGGAGAGACAAACAGCAGAAAGTGAATAAAATAGACATTAGTAAAATGCAAAGCAACACCTAATGTTGGTTTGGGCGTGCACGTGCGAGCGTGCGTGCGTGCGTGCGTGCGTGTGTGCGTGCGTGCATGCGTGCGTGCGTTTGTTTGTGTTTTTGATTGTTTATCTGTCTATCTGTTGATGTTATTGTTGACTTGTTGTGTCGTGTTGTTCCAACGAACAAGCCATTTTACAATTTAGTCTTTCTTTCACCTCATATGCGTTGTGCTCTGGCGAAACAGCCAATCAAGATGGTTTACAGTGTTCATTCTTTCGCTGTCATTCTTTCTTTGTCTGTTTGTCTGTTTGCCTGTTCGTCTTCCCGTTTTTCTGTCTGTCTGTCTGTCTGTCTGTCTGTCTGTGTCCGTATGTGTGTCTGCATATGTAGTCGTTTGCCATCTTACCCCACACATTTTCCTTTGTCTGTTTTTCTTCCTCCGTTTTGCCTCTTCCCACCCCTCCATTTCCATTTACGAACACTCCTGGCGACCATTTCAACCCGTCGCGATATAACCTTCGTGGTTGAAAACGACGTTAAACACCAATTAAAGAAAGAAAGAAAAGACCATTTCAACTAGTTCAAACTTCTGTTAAAGGACTGATTGTTCAACAGCATACAAAGCCTGGATTGATTCCTAGCTTTTGTTTTCCACACGTTTGCGCAGTTAAGTGTTGTTTTAATCGGTTGATGCGTCAAGCAATTAAAAGCCTCAACCAGCGTTAGAAGGTAACGTTAAAAAGTGTCAGTTTTAAGATTTGTTTCTGTAAATGACATAAACGATTTTTTTCTCCCTCGTGGAATTCAACAATATCGAACTAAACATGTTCACATAGTTTCAATAACACAAGTACACTGCAAAACCCTCGTCTAACTTTTATACCAACGTTGTAAACATGTACGTAACAGATCAGATAGTTTAATCGGACTTATTGATTAAGTCGAAAAAAAGTTTTCTTAACCGAACAAAACAAGAATTTCTGAAATGCGATGGCTGATTCTTGGATAATTTCAAAAGATCCAAACCAACTCAGTAATCCTTATAGCCATGGCTTTCTTGAAAGATCATTGCAAAGCCTATAATGACGGATTTTTAATTGTGCTTTTACCCCGTTCGTTTAGTTGCTTTTGGTTTTGCTGCTGTTGTTGTTGTTGTTGTTGTTGTTGTTGTTGTTGTTGTTGTTGTTGTTGTTGTTGTTGTTGTTGTTGTTGTTGCTGTCGTTGTTGTTCTTTTCTACTGGATGTGATAATCACTCATTAACTCCGAATAAACTCCCATGCCATTTTGGGGCAGCATATCCCTTTAAGTTAATGACTCTCAGACTTGTCACCGCTCCTAAGTACTTTTCACTTCCTCCACAGAGCCGATCTACCATAAACCTTTCACTGACAGGAGAGAGAGAAAAAAAATCCCAGATAGACGCTAGGCGCGAGAAAACCTAAAAGGGAAAACCACCTTCCCTTCTGGAACCTAAAGTCTAGCCTTCCCTCGTCGCTAAAGAATGGAAGCTTTTAGCGCTGGAACAATGGTTCCATTCGCTGACGTCTAATAGATTATGGATCCCCCCCGTTCCTCCCCCAATACCCCCCGCCCCCCCCCCCCCCCCCCCCTCAGCCACTCACACACACACACCCTTTTGCGGGAAATGGGACGGGGCGGGGAGGGTGACAATGGCCGTGAGGGGGAGGGGATTGG
>NW_027126873.1:0-18680 GCF_037325665.1 Littorina saxatilis | reverse complement strand
CACTGACAGGCGATGCAGATAGACATCGTTAACGGTCAACCGTTGACAGAAATAAATGGCCATGATAATGAAAATGGTGGTAACCCATCCCTCCATCACCGCCCTTCATCACGCACAGTTGATACCGAATTGCACGTGTCAGTGCACACAGCTGACAACAACCATCATGTGTTTACACTTCTGCACAGCAGGAATCAACAACGTCGTCCAGCCAATGATTTTGAACAGTGATTAGGCTGAACATCGTCCCCTATCGTACCTTTTCTTTCACCCACCACCTTCTTATCCCCCCCCCCCCCCCATGTGGTAGTTATGGGGAGATTACTCTGCAAGCCCCCCCTCCCCCACACGCACTTGCACGTCCCCCTCTTCATTCCCCACCCCCTCTACACACTCTCCCCGACCCTCATCCTCTATTCCCAGTCCCAATACGAGTCACAACAAAGCTTATCTCTTCCCCAGTTCCTGAAGTCGTGCTGCTATCCATTCCATTTTACGCCCCCCCCCCCCCCCCCGCCTCCCCCATCCATTCATAAAAGGAGACAGTGAAAACAAGTTTATCACCGTACCCTACAAAACGACTTACCACCACCCCCCCCCCCCCCTACCCCACGTCCCCCGCTATCCCCAGCTGTGAAGCTTATCTCTGGAAGGGAAAGTTACCCCCGCAGTCTTGAAGTCAGCAATGACTGAGCATACGTCATTGCTTATCATGGCACTATGACCTCACTCGGAACCTTATCGAAAGTTGATGTTCTTATCTTTCATGGATAGAATCGTGACCTCAAACCAGCGCCTAACTTAAAGTTGATGTTCTTATCAGAAATCAATGGAATTGGTTTCGGCGGCTTAAATTCTAGCAGCTACGACCTTATGATTGACCTGGTGAGGTGTTATCACTAAGATATTCTCGCGTTGCGGTACGACTGATATCTTTTAATATCACCCTCTCAGTGTCAAAAAGCGCAAACTGCTCTAACGGCATTGCGTCACTGATTGGTGAACAGATGGGTCGGGGTTTGACCTCTCCTGGGCGTTCTGTCAAACACGCAGGGTGCTGACTCAACTCGCGATAACAGACTCGCTTGATGATAGAAACGGCAAACAAAATCGAAAGCGAGCGAAAAGTACAGAAGATAAAAATGTCGTTATGAGAAAGCAAAATACACAGGTGCTTGAATCAAAGTGCAACTGTTTTTGGGTTTTTTCTCCCCAGTTTTGCGCTTTTTTTTTGTGGCTTGCGTGTATGAATGGTTCTGAGTATGGAGGGCATGCGATTCAGATTTTTGTTGTTGTTGTACTGATGGAAAGCGAGCCACGAAGAGCCGTCACTCCACAAAAAACACAACAATGACATTGTGAGTTCACTATTGTACTTGCGTATTTGATGTAACAGCAACGTCACTTGCATTTCAAGTTAGAATTAAATAACAATGAATCAGTGCCGAACACAGCCCTGATCCTTCTCCACATACTGACATGGGTTTCCAAGGAGCAGCGACTGTGTGACCTTGACCTGATGTGACCTTGACCTTGCAACACAGTGAAGACAGCCAAATCTCACGGACTTCATTCACTGTGCAGTTGGCACGTGCTGATTTCAAGATTAATCCCCCCCCCCCCCCCCACCACCACCCGATACAGAAAAAAACAAACAACGTTACAAAATGACGCCATCGGGGCGTGCTGCGCATGCCAGGACGAAACACAGGTGCTTGGATTTAAAACAAATTAAGTCTGCATTTACTTGACTGAAAGTTTGCATTAATTCTGTTGTTTGAAAATCTTGGGTTCTGAGCTGTTAATTTGTCAGATTCGACTTTTTAGGAAAACATAGGCCCCTCAAGCACAGAGCACAAGAAAAGGCGTTTTCTTTCTCATGATCTGGGAACAAAAATAACATAATATTATATATAATTGCTATATTTTGCAAAACTTCAGTCTTTTGAAGCGAAATCTTTAGAAGTGAACGGCAACATGAGAGCAAAAATGAATGTATTTGAACATATTTGTATATTGAATTGCACACATTAATGTCCTCCAAGCGCCTGTGGGAAAGCCAGCAACCAGACAGGTGCACATGCATGACTCACAAAGCCCCCCCACCCCCCGATCCACCACCTCAAAAAAGAAGGTTCCACCCGCTTCAGCTCCAGATGTTAATGTCCCCGTCCTATAAACATGCACCCGATAGCATCAAGAAGTTCAGTGTTTACGATGTTATTGTAACCTTTTCACTACACCTGTATCGCGGTAACCTCTCGCATGATGACAAAACCAGGAGAGGGGGAGAACAAGAGACTTGTTTTCTGAATGAAATTGTCTGCAGAAATGTGACCGTGCGTTTCAGAATATAAGTTAAGCATCATCTGCACAAATCTCCTTGTCACCCTTCCATCAATCAATCAATCAATCAATGACGCTTATATCGCGCATATTCCGTGGGTACAGTTCTAGGCGCTCTGCAGTGATGCCGTGTGAGATGACATTTTATACGGCCAGTAGATTGCAGCCATTTCGGCGCATATTTACCTTTCACGGCCTATTATTCCAAGTCACACGGGTATAGGTAGACAATTATTAACTGTGCCTAAGCAATTTTGCCAGGAAAGACCCTTTTGTCAATCGTGGGATCTTTAACGTGCACACCCAATGTAGTGTACACGGGGGGAGGGTTCTGAAATAAATTTCCGCCGAACCTGGGATCGAACTCACGCTGACAGCGGCCAACTGAATACAAATCCAGCGCGCTACCAACTGAGCTATATCCCCGCCCGGCAACAGTTGCTTCAAACTGAGCTATATCCATGACATCATTCAGCAGAAAGCAAAACCACACAAATGAAAACGAAAGAACGTAAAAGAAAATGAAAAACAAAAATGACAGAATTGCAATTTCTGTGTGTCGTTATGTCTCGCTCTTCGCGGCTTCAAGAAACATGTTCAAAAATACCTATTTGCCACCAGAGAATGTTCAAATCGGACTTCCGCGTTCAGTTACCGTGAAGATAAGGGTGATTATAAAAGAATGAAATGAAAGTGTCACGTTTTTATCTCACTGCAGAAATAGCACATTACGGCGTTACCTTTCATTGCCCAATGAAAACCAAGATACCCCTTAAACCTTCTGCTTTACAGCAACGTTACGAGAAGTATTTTTCTTTTTTCTTGCACCTTTCTTCGTGAACAGGGGCTCACATCCATGAGAGGTGGCATAGGACAAATGTCCTGGACAATGCAAAAGTGATAGAACATTTGTCCTGAACAAAAGTAAGTCAATAGTAATTTTTTTTCCGCGGCATGTTGCTTTTTCGGAAGAAAACCCGCATTCAGAGTGGCGACCCTTGGAAGCTCTTCTCTATAAAAAGCACATAAAGTCTCCCCAAGTTTCGTCTGCTCTGAGTGACACATCGCTTCGCAAAACATCGATAAAATAGCAAATAAATTGGAAAGTACTGACAATGTACGGATAAAATGAAAGCATAATCGGGCAATGACCACTTTGTGACTAAAACAATAGGACATATGTCCTCTTGCATGAAAAATGTATAGGACATTTGGAAAAAATATCCGTGTATGTCCGTTGTCCGACGTGGATGTGAGCCCCTGCGTGAAACTTCTTTGTTGTTTATCTGCCCTATTTGCAGCAGCAACCAAGCGAGCTAGAGTTGTCTCGTTCTTTTTCCAGATTCTCTTGTATATTATGTAAATAACCATGCTTTTCTGCATGACGAATGGCTTGTTTTCACCCCAGGACTGATAACATGTAAGCGTGTCACAGCATTGCCAAGGAGCACGCGCACTCCGTCCAAATCAGTGTCTGTGTCTCGGCAACACCGACACAAAAGCGGAGTAAAGGTTGTGGAAAACAAATCTTTCTTGCTTTCAGTTACACTTCTCTGTTCTGAGGGCTTCTACGGTCGTGGGAGTTGGTGGAAACTTTACGCTGAACAAAATACTGTTACCGTCTTATCGGTCTAGACATAAAGGTGTGCAAAAACTCCTCCCTCCCGTCCCCTCCCACCCCCCTCCCCTCCCCACCCTCTTCTCTTCTGTGCACCACCCTGCCCTCTTTTCAAAACAGTTGTGTGGGGTAGGTTGCCAGTTTACCAGAGAGATGTTCGACTCCCCAGGAGGTAACCTCTTTGATTCCATCCAAGCTCACAATCCCTGGGTCGGTGAAAGTGTGAGAAATCAGGTGAGAAAGAAAAGCAGTTCCCCGTGTGACTTTGGTCTGCTGTAGGGGAGGATTTCCCTGAGTTGGTTGGCTCTTGTTTTTTTTTAACGCCGTTTCAACCTATTTGGCTATGCTGGATCGTTTTCTATGAGAAATACTGAAATACTGAAGCGGAGGGGGGAGGAGGAGGAGGAGGAGGGAGGGGGGGGGGGGCATAATAGTTATTTTCATGATTTCGGTCTGGCATGAGTTCGTGCTGAGACATAAAAATAGAAAGTGTGCAACTCCTGGTCGGCAAATACTCAAGCTCCGGTGTGGATTTTATGGTCAGATGATGTGTGGGCACGAGAAAAGCAGTTCCGGGCTGTTGAGTGCCAGATCGCTGTTGGCCAAGGACAAAGTCAAGGTCATACAAGAACAAAGAACAAAGGTAATGGAAGTCTGCAACATGCCAGAAAAAACGTGCACATGCATATGCAAACACGGCAAACCCCCCCCCTCCCAACCCCGCCCCCCCCCCCCCCAAAGATGATAAAAAGAAGAAGTCTGCAACAACGACAACAGAAACCAGTTTGGCGCAACGGTGCGTCATCATCAAAGAACACAACCCTTCAACCAGACAGAGATAATCTTGGGTCATTTATTTCACCCCACCAAACGATACGCAATTCTTCACAGACAGCCGTAAACCCCTGTCGTTATCGAGAAAAAACTCGGTAACAGCCTTGCAAAACACAAGAAGAAAAAATGAAAAGAAATGTAAACACACGGCGCCTGGCAGAAGGTATTAAAGCCGAAAAGTTTGTAGATATTATCTAACTGTTTGTGCTGCGAGGTATTGTTCTGGCGTTCATTCCTACACATCCTGTTGCTGTCTTTGATGTCACCGCTTTGAGCGTGTTACCTGGCGCCTCGTCTGGAATTACCCCTGGCTCCGAATCACAGGTGCTCTGGGTTAACAAATGTGCATTTATTGTCTGCTTCAGGACACAAAGAACTCAGCTTTTCTCTTTTTATTTCCTCGAGACCTCACTTCAGGGCTGGTTACATTCTTCTTCCTCTTCTTCTGCGTTCGTGGGCTGAAACTCCCACGTACACTCGTGTTTTTTTGCACGAGTGGAATTTTACATGTATGACCGTTTTTTACCCCGCCATTTAGGCAGCCATACGCCGTTTTCGGAGGAAGCATGCTGGGTATTTTCGTGTTTCTATAACCCACCGAACTCTGACATGGATTACAGGATCTTTTTCGTGCGCACTTGGTCTTGTGCTTGCGTGTACACACGGGGGGTGTTCGGACACCGAGGAGAGTCTGCACACAAAGTTCACTCTGAGAAATAAATCTCTCGCCGAACGTGGGGACGAACTCACGCTGACAGCGGCCAACTGGCTACAAATCCAGCGCGCTACCGACTGAGCTACATCCCCGCCCTGGCTGGTTACATGATTCACTCGTCCCAACCAATGACACAATGCTATCATGTTTCTGTATACCCTTCTTGCCAACCAATGACACAATGCTATCATGTTTCTGTATACCCCTTCTTGCCAACCAATGCCACAATGCTATCATGTTTCTGTATACCCCTTCTTGCCATCCAATGACACAATGCTATCATGTTTCTGTATACCCCTTCTTGCCAACCAATGACACAATGCTATCATGTTTCTGTATACCCCTTCTTGCCAACCAATGACACAATGCTATCATGTTTCTGTATACCCCTTTTTGCCATCCAATGACACAAGGCTATCATGTTTCTGTATACCCCTTCTTGCCAACCAATGACACAATGCTATCATGTTTCTGTATACCCCTTCTTGCCAACCAATGACACAATGCTATCATGTTTCTGTATACCCCTTCTTGCCAACCAATGACACAATGCTATCATGTTTCTGTATACCCCTTCTTGCCAACCAATGACACAATGCTATCATGTTTCTGTATACCCCTTCTTGCCAACCAATGACACAATGCTATCATGTTTCTGTATACCCCTTCTTGCCAACCAATGACACAATGCTATCATGTTTCTGTATACCCCTTCTTGCCAACCAATGACACAATGCTATCATGTTTCTGTATACCCCTTCTTGCCAACCAATGACACAATGCTATCATGTTTCTGTATACCCCTTCTTGCCAACCAATGACACAATGCTATCATGTTTCTGTATACCCCTTCTTGCCAACCAATGACACAATGCTATCATGTTTCTGTATACCCCTTCTTGCCAACCAATGACACAATGCTATCATGTTTCTGTATACCCCTTCTTGCCAACCAATGACACAATGCTATCATGTTTCTGTATACCCCTTCTTGCCAACCAATGACACAATGCTATCATGTTTCTGTATACCCCTTCTTGCCAACCAATGACACAATGCTATCATGTTTCTGTATACCCCTTCTTGCCATCCAATGACACAATGCTATCATGTTTCTGTATACCCCTTCTTGCCAACCAATGACACAATGCTATCATGTTTCTGTATACCCCTTCTTGCCAACCAATGACACAATGCTATCATGTTTCTGTATACCCCTTCTTGCCAACCAATGACACAATGCTATCATGTTTTTGTATACCCCTTCTTGCCAACCAATGACACAATGCTATCATGTTTCTGTATACCCCTTCTTGCCATCCAATGACACAAGGCTATCATGTTTCTGTATACCCCTTCTTGCCAACCAATGACACAATGCTATCATGTTTCTGTATACCCCTTCTTGCCATCCAATGACACAAGGCTATCATGTTTCTGTATACCCCTTCTTGCCAACCAATGACACAATGCTATCATGTTTCTGTATACCCCTTCTTGCCAACCAATGACACAATGCTATCATCTGCGAAAGTGAAAGCACGTGCAACCTGTCAGAGGAAATGTGATGAATGTTGCTAAAAGCTCCTGAGGGTCAACTCCGTGTAGAGAAACATCCACCTCTGTCAGAGAATGCAACAGGTCCCATAGAACTGAAGACTCAAGCTTTCCGTCGCTAAGACAGTCACAACAAACACCGCATCGAATGAAATCACGTGGCATCGTAACCTTCCGACACATCTTCGCTTTTTCCCCCCAGGCATGAAAGTCGGACTGTCCAATAAACTAGTACTTGACCTTCTATCAGCATTTCTTAAAATTCATTACACAAACGCCGGGTTTCATGAAATGCCGATCAACAAAAAGCAGCGTGTGCCATTACCGTTTGACAATTTCGCCCGTTTCTCTTTATCTCTTTTCTTTGCTCAATGACTCGTTAGATTAACAACAAGCATTTAGTTTCCGTGAATGTCCGACACGCCCCCCTCTCAAGGGAAAAACACCTTTCCCCCTCCCTCATGTTGTTTTAAGTGGAGGTAATTTGTCAGGCAACATAAAGAGCTTTTACTGCAGCAAAAAGCCTGTACTTCTCCCTTTCACAGCCAGGTAACATTCTCTGCTGAGTTCTGCCAGCTGTTCGTCTCCCTCCGTGCACCTGGCAACTCTCTTTGATCCTCCGCCCGCGCCGCATTGTTCTACACCCTGACATTCTCTGCTCCCAACACCCCCTTCCGCCCTTACTCCCTAACCCCTTACCTTCCTGTCCCCCCCCCCTCCCCCTCAACATAACCCCCTCCATCTCCGAATTCTGCATTCTGACTTCATCTGCAACTAACCCCCCCCCCCCCCCCCCCGCTCCCTCCCCCAGACCCCTACCTTCACTACCATCATCAACCCACACCGCGACTCTACCCCCCCCCCCCCTCCCCTCCATCCCTGAATCATTTTTAGGTTGGTTGGGATTCCACTGTGTAACGTTCTTCTCGAGGTGCAGCATTTGTTCTGGGTTCCTCCCACACATCCTTCTTACCGAGTGACCCCTCCCCTCTCCCCCCTTCCCTTTCTCCTCTCCCCCCCTCCCGTTTCTCCTTCCCTCCCCGGGTTTGGCATTCTCCGGTTGCAGTCGTGCACGGTGCACTCGAGAGAAGGAACAGTAAGCCAGGTAACACCCAGGTGAACCGCGTCTTGCCTGGTGATTCTGCCAAGTCTGTCGATTGTTTGGCCATTCTCGTATTCACCATACAATTCTACAAAATAATGATGACTGTTGCCGACTGTTCCGTCCTTTCAATATTTAGCATAATAGATACAGAATTGGTGGATACACTTAGAGAACAACTCCCCCCCCCCCACCCCCCCTCCCCTCATTTAAATTTATTTTATTTTTATACAAAGCCGGACTTTCCCGTCTCACATGCCCCTGATGGCTTCGTCGTGAGGGCGTAAAGCTTACATTTTCTCAGACTCAGAGAAAGATATATCGACCGATCAAACTGTTACTGTTTTGCATTGGCCAGGAAATACTCATCTAAGTTGCATGCTCTCGATCTCTTGTCCGGTGATCGTGACCGTGACACAGAATGTGGACCAAGTCGTGTCCACCACACAAATGCACAACCATGCAGACAGGAGGATTCGCAGGCAGGTGTTTCCACAAACAACACTGTTACGGCGCTGCACGAGTGCCACTATTTTCGAAGCTATTGTTTCTGCAAAGTACCACTAAACACGTCATCAACACGAGACATAAGTTTGTCTCTACTTCTGTTCCACTAAACACGTCATCAACACGAGACATAAGTTTGTCTCTACTTCTGTTCCACTAAACACGTCATCAACACGAGACATAAGTTTGTCTCTACTTCTGTTCCACTAAACACGTCATCAACACGAGACATACGTTTGTCTCTACTTCTGTTCCACTAAACACGTCATCAACACGAGACATCAGTTTGTCTCTACTTCTTTTCCGCAGACCGGCTCAGTCGCAAAGTAATCGAATACGAATACGAATACGAATACGAATACTTTATTATCTCACACAGAGAAATTTCAGTCAACATAAAGCAGCACTGTTTTGCCCTTAATAGCACATGAATCATTAACGAAATGGTAATTACAAACCATTCTGATCCTACGCTAATTAGGTAAGCAAGGGAGAAAGCAGCCCGAATTTCCATGAGGGTAACCTCACTGGACTGTAAATCTTATCCAAGCTTTAAACACTGGGTCAAAGTAGAGGTACAGACATATATATACAACAGAGGTTTTGCTTATGGTTTGTTGCTGCTCACACCAGCAAGCATCCGTTATCGTTTTGCTGCTGCGATCCTACAAGAAGGATGAGTAATAGGGCGAAACGGTAACAACACGGCAGCGGGGAAGGGATAGGGGGGAGGGGGGCACAAAGAGAGTAGCGAAATGAAAGAAGGACGGCAAAAATTAGAGAGAGAAAAAAAGAACAGAGAAAAATAAACGCCGCCAGAAGAGTGACGACACACCTGGCGAAAGATGAAGGGAGCATAATAATTTATATTCACCTCTATTTTTAAGGAAGAGAAGGGGGAAGGAGGAGGAGGGGAAGGAGGAGGAGGAGAGGGAAAAGTAAGGCCTACGAACGGACAGGTAAAAGATAAAAGATAAAAGAAAACAGAAAGGAGACGGGAGATCAGTAAACACAGTTTGTGCGAAGGACCACCAACAAGAAAAGATTACTCATAGCATCGACCTTGTGTCAGAGACGGCTGACACGTGCCACTAAGGCCAAAAAAAATAATAGGTGTGGTTACGGTAACATAGCCAAAAAAAATAGGGTCGGTAGGTCGGGATTTTTTTTTATTTTTTTTTAATTTTTTTTTTCCAAAAAACCATATTTTTACGTTATTTTGCCAAAAAAACAAGATTTTTTTTTTCTTTCCCAAATGCCAAAAAAAGTCTAGGGTCGCGCGAAAAAACTAGGGTAGGTCGGGTTACCGTAACCACACCTATTTTTTTTTTAGGCCTAACAGAAATTGCAAAGGCAGCACACCAACAGACAATCATCACAGAGAGAGAAGACCTCCAGAACTCTTACACGCGACGACGGATGAGTTGCGCTGTTGATATTTCTCTTTGTATCCCCTCGCTGAGTGATGGAGGGGAAAGATAAACGGGGCACTGAGTTATCCCTGGCACCGTCCTACACAACTGACTGGCAGGGGGTCAACAGTATCAGGTGAGAATCCCCCTTCTGCCCCACAGCTGTTTCGCCATACACTAGACATCGGACACTACGGTAAGAATCTCACATACTTCTTACACCTAGATTTCTAGGGAGCCTGTTTCACCACACAAAAGACATCAGATGCTAAATACACGTATAATGAAGACTCGTAAAACATCTTTGGAATGCGATGAGCCTCCAGAGAATTTATTGAACACGCAAGGCACAGTTTCCCAACTTTTGCAGCAAAGATACTAAAATGAAGGATCGCCAAGAATTGAAGGTATAGTCTCCTGTCTGTTATTAAAAAGGTAATTTAGAAAGAAACCACACGAAAATTGAACAGACTTTTTAAAAACTAGGTATCAGGAGCCTTCGTACTTTCAAAGTTGGATTTTCAAAGTCCTTTCAACTGATATGGCTATGCGAAACACACATTCCAAACAGCTTACTGCCAAGAAACGTGACAGCCCGCAGAGACAATCCTACAGGAAACAAACCGGCATTTTCTAAATAACATGCATGTCAAACAGTTTGGATTCAAACAGTCGTGTCACATAGATGGGGGAAGCGCATAGAGCGAGAAATGCCATATCCCCTGGCAACTTGGGGCACAGGGCTATTCAGCTTCCATACCCTCCTCTTTACGCCAACCATCCATTCTGCAAAACGTCCGATGTGCAACGTAATACATTATTTTAAAAGGATAAGACCATCCCTCCACTCAGACAAATACCAACAATCGACGGCTTGGATGCTCTCTGACCAGCTATGGGGATAGTGAGCAGAAGTACCCCCCCCTCCCTCCGGCCCCCCTCAGCCACGCACCCTCACTCCCCACTCTCTCTCTAAGGACAAATCTGCCTTTTCATTTTGTTTTGTAAAAATCAATTTCTTACTGGTGTGCATGCAAAGTGGATATTTACATAAATAGACAAACACCAAAAACCAATCAGCCGCCCACAACCTTCCCACGCGAAAGACACATGTACATAAACTCAAAGGGTAGAAAGAATGACGGACAGACATAATACTCAATGGATGCGTAGAAAAAAGACACAGACACTATACACAGGAAAGCAACAAAAAAAGCGCACCTGACAAAACAAACAAGCTCACAAAAAGCAGACAACGAAGACAGACAGACAGACAGACAGACAGACAGACAGACAGACAGACAGACAGACAGACACGTTTGATTTGAAACTAACAACAAGCTCACAAAACGCACAGCCAGACGATTGACAGATAACAATGACAGACAGACAGACAGACAGACGGACAGACAGACAGACAGACAGACAGAATTGATTTGAAACTAACAACAAGCTCACAAAACGCACAGCCAGACGATTGACAGATAACAAAGACTGACAGACAGACAGACAGACAGACAGACAGACAGACAGACAGACAGACAGACAGACAGACAGACAGACAGGCCGACAGACAGACAGACAGACAGACAGACAGACAGACAGACAGACAGACAGACAGACGGACAGACAGACGGACGGACAGACGGACAGACAGACAGACAGACAGACAGACAGACAGACAGACAGACAGACAGACAGACAGACAGACAGACAGACTGACGGACACACATACGGACAAGCAAACTGTAAACGCTCACATACTGCAAGGCACACACACTGACGAACAATCAGACAAACACACGCGCTTGCTCTGACACAAACAAACGGACATCCAAATCAGACAGACAAACAAACAAGCGGCCACGCCGTCCTACCTGGAAGTGCAGGATGATGGTCCAGACGAGACCTAGGGTTAGCTTGGGGTTCCCGTCCACGATCTCGTCAGAGCGGATGTTGACCAATCGTATCTGTCACAAAGCGACACAGACTTTTATTCAAACCATGTATCAGTCCAGTGGAACCTGTAGAGTAAGTAAGACCATCCAAAATGGCGGGGTAAAATGAATGGCCAATACAAAAAAACACGAGTGTACATGGGAGTTTCAGCACATGAACGAAAAAGAAGAAGATGCAGAAGAAACCCTCTAATATAAGGTCTCATTTTTTCAAACGTTTTTTTTTCTCCATAGTGTTATACTTATACCTTCATTTTGAATGAAGACCCCCCCTCTCTCTTTTCATACCAACGTTTCTCGGACTTTTCATACCAACGTTTCTCGGACTTTAGGTCTTAAAACAAAACTATCATTTTAAAATTCTAAGGGCCAGAAAGCCTTGGAGTAAATGCGTGGTATTGTATTCTTTTTCAGTTATTGTGGACAAAGCCATTGTTGAATAGAGGTAAGGAACTCCATGCCAAGTGCATCTTAACGGCTGTCGTTACCAATGACTGATGTGAGTTTCCTCCCTTGCAACAGCAGCCTATCCCTTGATCTCTTGGTCTGCATGTACATCGGCGTATCCGTTTAATCATATACATATCAGAAAGAGAAGACAGAATAAAGAAAGAAAGAACGGACAAAATAAAGAAATAAAACTAGAGAATGAAAGAGAAGAAGGAAATTAGCAACACACACACACTCACACACACACACACACACACAAACACACACACACACCACACACACACACACACAACACACACACACACACACACACACACACAAAAACACGAAAACAAAAACAAACCACATAAACGAAGCAAACATACTGGCATTTGCTTACAGATTACATGCGTCAGCTGTGGTAACGGACGAATGAAAAATACACAGCCGGGGATTCGCCCCCTCTTACATGCTGCGAATGGTTTTGCCGTGTGAGCATAAAACACTCCTTTTTTTCATGAGAAATGTTAGATCAGAAAGAATGTCCACGCAACGACAGACAGAACGTGAGCCAATAGCAGCCAGCAGCACAGCCAGACCTACCCCTTTTAGTCTGAGGAAGTCCAGGGCGATCTGTACGTTCTGTATCTTGTGGAACCTCATGTGGCCTCGCTCTCTCGGCTGCAACATCAAACACATGTCAGCAAATCACCAGGTGTGAAGTATTTAAAACATGCATCAACATTATGTTAGCAAAAGTGTGTGTGTGGGGGGGGGAGGGGGTGGGCGGAGGTTGAGACAGAGAGACAGACACACAGAGAGACAGACAGACAGAGAGGCAGACAGACAGAGAGGGAGACAGACAGAGAGGCAGACAGACAGAGAGGGAGACAGACAGAGAGGCAGACAGACAGAGAGACAGACAGACAGAGAGACAGACAGACAGAGAGACAGACAGAGAGGACAGAGAGGACAGTGGCTTGCATGTGATGTCCGTGTGTGCAAGCGTGTGCATCAGTGTGTCGTCTGTACATGTATGTGTGCGAGTGTTGGGGGTACAGATGGAGGTGACACAGAACCTGACCAGTATGTCGTGTGGTGTCTGTGTATGTATGTGTGTGAGTGTTATGGCTACAGATGGAGGTGACACAGAACCTGACCAGTATGTCGTGTGGTGTCTGTGTATGTATGTGTGTGAGTGTTATGGCTACAGATGGAGGTGACACAGAGACTGACCAGTATGTCGTGTGGTGTCTGTGTATGTATGTGTGTGAGTGTTGGGGTTACAGATGGAGGTGACACAGAGACTGACCAGTATGTCGTGTGGTGTCTGTGTATGTATGTGTGTGAGTGTTTGGGGGTACAGATGGAGGTGACACAGAAACTGACCAGTATGTCGTGTGGTGTCTGTGTATGTATGTGTGTGAGTGTTTGGGGGTACAGATGGAGGTGACACAGAGACTGACCAGTATGTCGTATGGTGTCTGTGTATGTATGTGTGCGAGTGTTTGGGGTTACAGATGGAGGTGACACAGAGACTGACCAGTATGTCGTGTGGTGTCTGTGTATGTATGTGTGTGAGTGTTTGGGGGTACAGATGGAGGTGACACAGAACCTGACCAGTATGTCGTATGGTGTCTGTGTATGTATGTGTGCGAGTGTTTGGGGTTACAGATGGAGGTGACACAGAACCTGACCAGTATGTCGTGTGGTGTCTGTGTATGTATGTGTGTGAGTGTTTGGGGTTACAGATGGAGGTGACACAGAGACTGACCAGTATGTCGTGTGGTGTCTGTGTATGTATGTGTGTGAGTGTTTGGGGGTACATATGGAGGTGACACAGAGACTGACCAGTATGTCGTGTGGTGTCTGTGTATGTATGTGTGTGATAGTTTGGGGGTACAGATGGAGGTTACACAGAAACTGACCAGTATGTCGTGTGCGAGGACCTCGAGCAGAGAGATGAGGTTGTGTCCATCCCGGAGGTCCTCAAACAGTTCCACCATCCGCAGCCCCGCCTGTAACCATAGCAACCACAACCGATTAGTCACGGACATCAACAAAGAGATTCCTCAATCATGCGATATAATCACATAAACCAATTTATCTTTGCAAAGGTACATAACACTACCACACCGCTTTCATAAAAAGTCACACGTTCACTAAGGAACATCCACAATTCAAAGATTCCTCAAGGATATGATAGTTATAATGAACCATATTCTCATGCCATGAACAAAATAACACTAAAACATCTGCTTCCCCAAAACTATACTATTACTTAGTACAAGCATATTATTTTACGAATTATCTTAGAAAACAAATAAGATTGCGACTTTTCTTTACGGCACACACAAAGAGACCCTACAGCCAAAAGTATTACAAAAAAGTTCAGCGTCTTTGCTACTTTCTGTACCCCAAGACTCTTCCTGCCCATCAACAAACTATTATGTCACGTCACATCCGCCACCACAGTTACTCCGACAGATCCGATACATCATTTCCATCTCTTATACATTTTTTTGTGTGCTCATTACAGTTCGGTGCCAATGCTGTCATTAAAATCCAAACGCAACAAGTATCAAATGTTAATATACAGTGAGTAATCCTACACACAGACGTTACAACAACGCAGTAACAACACCAACAACACCAAACAGGCATCACACACTGGTTCATTCAATCAACCTGCAACAGTAAACAGTGACCACCGGGTGAAAAAGTCCTCAGTAAACTGACAACGAATGCAAGGGAAACAAACCACAAAATATAAGACACAGTCTCTTCCCGCGTGAACGACTTTTGTTTGTTTGTTTGCTTAAAGGGCCATATCAGGGCGGTGCTGCTTTGACATTTAACGTGCGCCACACACAAGACAGGAGTCGCAGCACAGGCTTCATCTCTCACCCAGTCACATTATTCTGACACCGGACCAACCAGTCCTAGCACTAACCCCATAATGCCAGACGCCAGGCGGAGCAGCCACTAGATAGCCAATTTTAAAGTCTTAGGTATGACCCGGCCGGGCCGCGTGAACGACTCAAATCGCCGTCTCATATCTGTCTAGGCTTCTACTTCACGATTCCTCCAGTTTGACACATACCAAAACACAATCGCCTAGCTGCTCTCTAGACAGCATGGAGATTTTTTTCTGAAGTAATTTGATAATAGACGAAAACCTCCGTCGGGTTTGTGCTGGTTTTAAAAGAGTTGTTTCTCTTTGAAACATTGAGGCAAGTTTTCCACGTGACATCATAGGCCAGTGACTGGAGAGGGGCGTGTCTCCATACAAACCCGACAGAGTTGTTCCCCAGCATCGTTGGTTGACACTGGTGGTAATCAGCAAACTTTAAACCAAAAATCAAACTCTTAACTGGAAGCACTTCGATTGATTTTTAGAATGTGACTAAGTGGAGGGAGGCTCTTATTATATCGTAGAAGCCTAGATAAATATGAGGTTGTGGTTCGAAGTATTCACACGGGAAGAACTGTGCCATTGCAGATCAGAAAACGTGAATCACTAGTCTACCCGTGCTACGGGAAACATTGGCAGACGAACTACTATGCAGGGGAGGCAATGCCCTCAATACGTGTCTGCCCCCGTGCACAGGTCACACACGTCTGCTCGCGACATGCTTTCGCTTTCACAATGATTTCAAGATTGTGGACATCTAGCAGGCACTACTTTCTACGAGCAGTAAATAACGAGTGTAAGGATGCACGGTCTTTTTGGGGGGCACTTTTTTCAGTGCCATCTGTTTGTCTCTGTCTGTCTGTCTCTCTCTCTGTCCCTGTCTTCCTCTCTCGTTCTGTCCATCACTGTCTCTGTCTGTTTACCTGTCTGTCTATCTGTCTGTCCGTCTGTCTCTAAGTTATGCTAAACAGAAAATTGCAAAACTGCACTAGACAGACAGGTAAACAGACAGAGATAGTGATAGACAGAACGAGAGAGAGACAGAGAGAGAGAGAGAGAGAGAGAGAAAGAGAGAGAGAGAGAGAGAGAGAGAGAGAGACAGAGACAAAGGGTAAACTTGTTTTTGAAAAAAAAAATATATAAAAATCTTCCTTTCTTTATTTCTTTATTTGGTGTTTAACGTCGTTTTCAACCACGAAGGTTATATCGCGACGGGGAAAGGGGGGAGATGGGATAGAGCCACTTGTCAATTGTTTCTTGTTCACAAAAGCACTAATCAAAAATTTGCTCCAGGGGCTTGCAACGTAGTACAATATATTACCTTACTGGGAGAATGCAAGTTTCCAGTACAAAGGACTTAACATTTCTTACATACTGCTTGACTAAAATCTTTACAAAAATTGACTATATCAGACCTGTTTACCCCCATAAGTGTTTTGGAGTAATGCTCAGCCCCAAAAATAGTAATCCTGGCACAAAAATAGTAATCATCCAGCATTCGTCGCCAATTACAACGCACATGACAAACGCGAAACGCAATCATGCACACATCATTCACAAACAAAACACATCAGTCAGTTTTTGTAGTCATCATAAATTCAAAGAAGATCACATCAAAAGCACATGCATCACTGATTCTTTTTCTTTTGCTCGTAGTAGGCCTTTTTCAGTGTGTCAAGCGCTTCTCTACTGTACTTGTACTTGCCGAATGAGTGAGGGCGAGACTTCACCACTAGAAGGCTCTCCAGCGTCTCATCAGACAGACATGATCTCTGGTCAGTCCTGTGCTTTTTCACCCCATTTTGCCATTGAAAAAAACAATGCCAAACATGTGAATTAATTAAAAAAAAAATTAAATTTAAATTTTTTTTTTTTTTAACTTTTTTTTTATTTATGAAAATCGTAGTCTTGACACGGATAGCGGAATGGCGTATTTTTTGCAGAAAATCGTAATAAATTACGCCAAAATCGTAAGGGTAAACAGGTCTGCATACTGCTTGACTAAAATCTTTACAAAAATTGACTATAATCTATACAAGAAACACTTAACAAGGGTAAAAGGAGAAACAGAATCCGTTAGTCGCCTCTTACGACATGCTGGGGAGCATCGGGTAAATTCTTCCCCCTAATCCGCGGGGGGTATATATATAAAAGTCAAAAAAGCAGTAAAATGAGTACGGGTGGGGTGTGATAAGTGGGAAGATAAAACAAAATAGTGGATGCTTCATACATCGCAAGACGAAAAACTAAACACACGGGAAACACAGCTAGACCACTTCAAACACAGCTAGACCACTTCAAACACAACATCAATAATTGCATTTCTAATAACCCAACTCACACATTTCTACACAAAATCACCATGCAATGCAAAGAACACACACACACACACACAAAAACACCACACAAACGTTCTGTCTGGGCCACAATGACCCCCGAGCAACGAGATTTGGAAGGAGAAAAAAAATCAATCCTGGCTGACCAAGACTGCAGCCTTGTGAAACACACAGAGGACACAGAGCACCAAACGTGTTCTACACATATCCAGCTACAGGTCTATGGAACAAAAAGACCATGCGGGGGTGACACTTTTCAGCACAAACATCTAAATGGGATATCAAAACCATGCCACAACGTCTGCAAAATGTTGTCACAACAGCAAGACAAGGGTCAAACCAGGCCGACCATGCAAGATGACCAACCAACCTTGGTAAACCTCCAATGCTGCATGTAATCACAGGGTAGAGGAAACCACTGGTGAGAATAAATAACATACAAATTACATATAAACACCCATTGATTATTGGTCTAGAAAACTGAAAACAAGACACATGGAAAATTGTTGTGAAATTTCCAGGAAATCAGCAAATCCCAGACGGTCCATTAGGGAACAATTAACACATGTGACGCTCAAGCTCCTTTCTTTCTTTCTTTATTTGGTGTTTAACGTCGTTTTCAACCACGAAGGTTATATCGCGACGGGGAAAGGGGGGAGATGGGATAGAGCCACTTGTCAATTGTTTCCTGTTCACAAAAGCGCTCAAGCTCCGTGCTCGATGGCGAAACCCAAACATTCGTTTCTCCCTGTCAGAATCTATTCTAATTCAATCCGAATTAAAACTGAAGGGGACTAATAGTCACTATATGAATGTGTCTATTATACCGTTGAAACAACAAACGTGGCGCACGGCTTCAAGACTCAATGAAGACAAGCTTCTAGAGAGAGAGAGAGAGAGAGAGAGAGAGAGAGAGAGAGAGAGAGAGAGAGAGAGAGAGAGAGAGAGAGAG
>NW_027126872.1:0-10000 GCF_037325665.1 Littorina saxatilis | reverse complement strand
CAGTTTACTTACGTACTGCAATCTCTATGTGCCACAGAAAACTTCCTCAATAAGCTAAATTCATCTCTATTCCGATTTATCTGGAAGAAAAAATATTCAAACAAAAGAGCTTATGAAAAAGTTAATAGAAAAGTAATGTGCCAAGAGACAAATCATGGAGGCCTGAAAATGATTAATGTCAAAGATGTACAAACATCATCTCTAATTTCATGGATTATGAGGCTGCTGGACGGAAGTAACGCAAAGTGGCAACAGATTCCATTAGCATCCTTTTTAAATCTGGGCGAACGCTTATGCTGTTTGCGCTCAAATGTGAGTGCAGAAAATTTTAAAGGACTAGGTTCCATAAAGCAATATTTCTGGAAACAAGCTTTTATCACCTGGCTAAACAATAAACACAAGATCAAAGAAATAAGCAGTAATGAACAGCAGATAAGTGTACGCAATCAAACCTTATGGAATAATACAAATATAAGGTACAGGAAGCAAACGCTATACATGAATGACTGGATAAAGGCTAAAATATGCGTTGTTAAAGATGTTTTTAACGATAACGACATGTGCTCTTTTGAGGAAATATGTGAACGAACTGGATATAAACAGTCTCGCCTATTTGAATATAATGCAATACAGACTGCCATTAAAGCTCTATTATTGCGTGATACGGGTCAGGCCCGTTCTGATCATATGCCATTTATACAATTATCTCCACGCCAAATTCGCCTAAAGATGTTAAATTATGAGATAAAGGAGCCAAGCTCAGCTGGATTTTGGTCGAACAAATTAAATATTACATTAGAAGATAAACACTGGAAATTAGCAAACGAATGCTCGACAGAAACCCGTCTTCGTCTATTGCATTGGAAAATGTTACACAATATATATCCCACCAATATTTTGCTACATAAGATGGGAATTCGTCAAACAAATCTTTGTCAGTATTGTAACGAAACCGACTTCATCGAGCACTTTTTTTGGCAGTGTAGAGCAGTGCAACCCATATGGCAGGAATGTCAAGGGTACATATTTAAATGTACAGGCAAAAATATAAAGTTAAGCTGCGAAGAGGCTCTTTTTGGGTATTTCACACGTGATATCCCCAGAGAGAAAACCTTCATAATTAATCACCTTATATTGATATCGAAAATGTGCATAAGCCAGTTTAAGTACGGAAATTCAAAAACTAACATGAAGGTCTTATTTCAGAACCAAGCTCGACTTCGAAATTTCTAGTAAAATTGAACTGTGTATAAGAATATAGATAAATAGTAGTATAGTGCTGTTAATGTAAAGTTATTTACATATGCGCCGTATGATGCTGTGCTGAAAACTAGTACTGTAATTGGTAATTTGTAAATCCTCGCCTTTTGTCCATCGAGCGCTGGATTAATTAACTTGTTATGTATTGTCCCGCTGAAAATGGTATTATTTAACAGAATTATGGGAACAACAACAACAACAACACACACACACACACACACACACACACACACACACACACACACACACACACACACGCACATACACGCAAACAAACGCACAAACTACTAGACATAGCAAAGGTGAATGAAATAGCTGTAACGATAGAGTAACTGTAATGAAGAGAAAAAAAAATGAAAACAAATTGTCCATCATATGAATACATGTCCAGGCTAGGTATTAAGGATAAGCGGAAAGAAGTAGAAAACAAGTCGCGTAAGGCGAAAATACAATATTTAGTCAAGTAGCTGTCGAACTCACAGAATGAAACTGAACGCAATGCCATTTTTCAGCAAGACCGTATACTCGTAGCATCGTCAGTCCACCGCTCATGGCAAAGGCAGTGAAATTGACAAGAAGAGCGGGGTAGTAGTTGCGCTAAGAAGGATAGCACGCTTTTCTGTACCTCTCTTTGTTTTAACTTTCTGAGCGTGTTTTTAATCCAAACATATCATATCTATATGCTTTTGGAATCAGGAACCGACAAGGAATAAGATGAAAGTGTTTTTAAATTGATTTGGACAATTTAATTTTGATAATAATTTTTATATATTTAATTTTCAGAGCTTGTTTTTAATCCGCATATAACATATTTATATGTTTTTGGAATCAGCAAATGATGGAGAATAAGATAAACGTAAATTTGGATCGTTTTATAAATTTTTATTTTTTTTTTACAATTTTCAGATTTTTAATGACCAAAGTCATTAATTAATTTTTAAGCCACCAAGCTGAAATGCAATACCGAAGTCCGGGCTTCGTCGAAGATTACTTGACCAAAATTTCAACCAATTTGGTTGAAAAATGAGGGCGTGACAGTGCCGCCTCAACTTTCACGGAAAGCCGGATATGACGTCATCAAAGACATTTATCAAAAAAATGAAAAAAACGTTCGGGGATTTCATACCCAGGAACTCTCATGTCAAATTTCATAAAGATCGGTCCAGTAGTTTAGTCTGAATCGCTCTACACACACACACACACACAGACAGACAGACAGACACACGCACATACACCACGACCCTCGTTTCGATTCCCCCTCGATGTTAAAATATTTAGTCAAAACTTGACTAAATATAAAAAGATCCATGAAGAAGGATGCTCCCCGCCCCCCCCCCCCCCCCCAAAAAAAAAAAAAAAAAAAAAAAAAAACGGGCAAAAAATAAGAAGGGTTGCAGCAGACTGCATGCAACTGAGGTCCAAAAAAAAAAAAAAAAAAATAAAAAAAATTTCAACAGATTAATACACTATAGAGGTGTAAACGAACGAAACGTATTTCTAAACATGTTTTGTCTCGCAACAAGTAGCCTGCAAGAAAAAAAAACCACTGGAAATTGGAAACACAAAGTTTCAAAAAACCTTAAAACTTCAGGAGAAACGCGCATCACCAAAATAAAGCGGCTTGACAGATCAGATTGGGCAAAATAAAATCAACCAAATGGGGACGCAATTTTTATGGCTGTGCTGGGGAAAGGGTCTTTTATTGCAAGTGGCCAAGTAACGTGCGTTTATGACCCGTTTCTCCAGTCTTTTATTTTCTTTATTGGTCTGAGTTCCAGAATTCAGCAAAGTGGCAGGTGTGGTGCACAATTTGGCACAGTCTTTCCGCTAAAAACAGTTATGCTCAATTCGCAAAAATTGCACTCGTTTGCTTGTTTCGCACAATCGGCAAAAACGTGCCCATTTCTTGGAATCAACAATTCGGTGGATGAAAAATAATGTTCCATCATCATCTCTCTCTCTCTCCCTCCCTCTTTCTCCCCTCCCCCTCCCCCCGTGTAGCAATGACAGCCTCTCATAATGAAGGTATTGAAAACATGGACATGTTTCGACAGCACGTGGGCATCAAGAAAACAATTGGAGCCGCGTTACCATCGTCATTGATATGTCTTCGCTCGGTCGGAGCTTGTGAATGCCAAAGGAAAGCATGACAATCTGATTCTCCCTGGAGAATTTCAAATCCACCATGTTCTAATTTGGACAATTCCTGATGTGTCCAGCTCTCTTTACTTCCTTTCATATTCCCATCAACATCCGACGTTGCAATTTGTCGGCGAACAGTTTTTACACGGTTTTTACTGTTGAAAAAGTTGACAAGGAATGCACACAGCAACAAAAATTACATTGAAATAAAATAACACAAATACAATGCATGGAGAATAACACAGATGCCTTGAGGGCATGTTCTTTCGTGCGGAGTTGGACGGGTGTCAAATGTCATGCAGGAAATGAAAGCTTGGTAGACGGGTTCGCCGCCTACTTTCTGCCAATGGCGTTCGGATGCTCTTGCAGCTTGAAAGCTGTGTCTTCCTCTTCTTTGTTCATGGGCTGAAACTCCCACGTTCACTCATGTTTTTGCACGAGTGGGTTTTTGCGTGTTTGACCGTTTTTACCCCAGCCATTCGCAAGCGGCTGGGTATGTTCATGTTTCTATAACCCACCGAACCCTGACATGGATTACAAGTTCTTTTCCCTGCGCACTTGTTCTTGTGCTTATGTATACACACGAAGGGGGATAAGGCACTAGCAGGTCTGCACATAACTTGACCTGGGAGATCGGAAAAATCTCCATCCTTAACCCACCAGGCTGCTGCGGCCGGGATTTGAACTCACGACATTCCGATTAGGAGGCCGATGACTTTACCACTAATTAAGCCACTGCGCCCGTCGAAAGCTGTGTCAAGATGTACTCCTGCCATGGACTTATCGATAAAATCAATGTATTTTATTTTCCTCGGAATGAACGTGATGTCAGATTACCACACAGATTACAGAAAGTGTTTGAAGAGTATATTATGCTTGGAGGGCAGACAGTTTGACGCACATATTCGAGAAAATCGGAATGGACTTGTCGATAACATCAATGTATGGGTGTGTATTTGTGTCTCTGAATGAACGTGATGTCAATTCACGACACAGATTACGTAAAGTGTGTGAAGAGAATGATTGGAAAGCAGAAAGTTTGAAGCACATATTTGAGAAAATCAATGAATGTATTTTTTTTTATGAAGGAACGTGATATCAATGCTCCATACATATTACAGAAAATGTGTGAAGAGTATGCTTGGAAGGCAGACAGTTTGACGCACATATTCCAGAAAATCAATGTATTTTGTTCTTTCTTAATGAACGTGACATCAATGCATCATACATATTGCAGAAAGTGTTTGAAGAGTATGCTTGGAAGGCAGACAATTCGACGCACGAACACACTACTAATATATTTATAAAGTTAAAAAAAAAAATTTTTTAAATATATCTGTACTCACCGATACAAGAACAGCACAAGACTACGAATTTTCGCTTATGTAAGCTTCATCAGGAACAAACAAACACAAAAGGCAACAAAAAGCAGACGCAACACGGTACGAACAAGGTTTGAAAAGAATATTGAGGGGAAGCACACAAAAAGGGAAGGAACTCTAGGAACGGAAATAAATGACAGGGGAGAGAATGACAGAAAAGCTCTAGCTTCAAAAACATCTGCGATAACATCAACGTTAAGCTTTTATTAAACAAGCATGACCCCGTTGTGACCCACATATTCGAGAAAATCTGAATGGACTTGTCGATAACATCAATGAATGGGTGTTTGTTTCTCTGAATGAAAAATGCTTGTATCGGTGGGTACAGATATCATTTGGTGTTTTTTTTAACTTTGCTCATCTCACCACAGTCACTTTGTTGTTTAGATTAATATATTTATTAGCAAAATCACCCCACGCGGGTTAGGGGGAAGAATTTACCCGATGCTCCCCAGCATGTCGTAAGAGGCGACTAACGGATTCTGTTTCTCCTTTTACCCTTGTTAAGTGTTTCTTGTATAGAATATGGTCCATGTTTGTAAAGATTTTGGTCAGGCGGTATGTAAGAAATGTTGGGTCCTTTGTACTGGAAACTTGCATTCTCCCAGTAAGGTCATGTATTGTGCTGCGTTGCGGGCCCCTGGAGCAGTTTTTTGATTAGTGCTTTTGTGAAGAAGAAACAATTGACAGGTGGCTCTATCCCATCTCCCCCCTTTCCCCGTCGCGATATAACCTTGAACGGTTGAAAACGCCGTTAAACACCAAATAAAGAAAGAAAGAATTAGCAAAATCGCGTCGGCCAGGGCGATTTAGAGGCACACTCCTCGCGAACACAGTTGGGCTCACCATCTGAGATTTGGCCAGGCTTATAAATGGGATACGACCTTCCCTCCACCTGGTCACTTGCTGAAAAACCAACTCCCTGAGCGCTTGCTGTGGTGAGTTGAAATGCTTGAAAATGTAGAGACTTTCCAGGGAAAGACCCAGACGGATCGGAGATTCCCTTTTTGTAAAAGCAACAAATAATCTATCCTGCCGGATTTGTAAAACATCAATAACTGAATATCTCATTCAGTTAGAAAATTGATCGATCCATCAAACAATCAGAAGCAAATGAGAACAAACAGTGTTCTTTCCCTTCTTTTTGAGCAGATTAAAGGCTAAAACATCTCTCTCTCTCTCTCTCTCTCTCTGTCTCCCTCTCAGTCTCTCTCTCTCTCTCTCTATCTATCTGTTTCTCTCTCTCTCTCTCTCTCTCTCTCTCTCTCTCTGTAATCTGTATTTATTTCTCTCTCTCTCTCTCTCTCTCTCTCTCTCTCTCTCTCTCTCTCTCTCTCTCTCTTTCTTAATCACATTATTATCTGTAAGATTGCTTCCCAAAAAATATATCAGTTATCAAAAATTCAACACTTCTTGAATCTCCACTCGCGAAAGATCTTTTTTTACAATCACATCTTGTCAAATATTGATTATGCATCCACTGTATGGGATTGTGCAAGTGCTAATGTTTTGAAACCTTTAGCCAGTCTTCACAGAAGAGCAGTTAAGCTAATTATGCTAACAAATCACACTCCTTCAGAATCTGATTATAAAAAATTGCAAGTATTACCATTTCAAAAAAGATTGATGTATAATAAAGGTGTTATAATGCATAAAGTGATGTCAGGGTATGCACCGGAGACATTACGTGATTTTATTTTGAATTATAACAGACTAAAAATCATAACACCGACTCCACGTATTGACCTTTTCAAATCAAGCCTTCTTTATTCAGGTGCGGTCCTATGGAACTCACTGCCTATTTTTCTTAAACATAAAACAAACACATACAGCTTCAAAAAAAATTATATGTCACACATAATGCAACTAAACATGTGCTGAACGGTTCGTCAATTCATTTAAAATGTATGTGCATGTTAAACAAAATTATAATAATATGCAGATCTAAATTAAGTTATGTTAAAAATTGACACTTTTTATCATTGGAAATTGTACTTAAAATGCAGTGTGACAATTTATTTTTAATTTTGTATCTGTATATACAGTTATATAGCTATTCTGATGGACATGTGGGGAAATTCGGGGGCTGTGATTGGATGGTCTCAACATCATCATCAAAGCATAATGCTACGGAAGTCGGCCATTTTTGCCAATATCCAAAAGCATATTGGCAATAACAAAGACGCATGGTTCCGGTTTACCCATCTGTACCACACGATGTTAACAATCGACAACAGCATACACTGACAACTTGAAATTCTTCTCGGGAATGTTTTTCAGCTTTACAAATGTCGATAGCATACCCTTTTCTGCTAACTTCCCGATGAAACAGGACTAAACCAATTATTTTCTGTCCTTAAACACCACAAAATGTCCAAAGTCGAAAGATGTACAAACAGGGAAGTAAAACGGAACAGCCGTTTTTGTGTGCCTGTGTGAGCTCAGTTGCAGACTGACACAAACTAAATACCCCACTTCCCCTCTGAAGTATTGATGTACAACCCATGGCACTAACATTCATGTAGTCGTTTATAACTGAGGTTGAAAAATTCGCTTCATGACGAGACAAGTATAAATGCCATTCACCCAAACTGAAAAACTTCGCTGCCGTCTGCTCGAGTTGTACGGATTAGCTGTTCTCAATCCTTAGCGGATTATGACTTTATTCAGTTATTCTGCAGAAAAACAGAAATGCTGGAGAAAAACTGTTTGTTTCTGCAGCGCAGCATTTCTGCATAATGTCATCTTTCGCGAGAGCAACGTTTTTTTCTGCAGTAAAACAGTTTTACTGCAGTAAAACAGTTTTACTGCAGTAAAATTGAAATTAAGAATGCTGCAGTAAAACGGTGAGGTTGTTTTACTGGAGAAAAACTGTTTACACTTTTTCTTCGGCATTTTGGCATTATTCAGTTATTCTGCAGAAAAACAGAAATGCTGGAGAAAAACTGTCTTTTCTGCAGCATTTCTGCATAATGTCATCTTTCGCCGAAGCAACGGGTTTTTCTGGAGCAAAACATTTTACTGCAGTAAAATTGAAATCAATTATAATGCTGCAGTAAAACGGTGCTGTTGTTTTACTTTAGGAATGGCGATGATGAGTCGTATTTTGTTTGTTTGTTTGCTTAACGCCCAGCCGACCACGAAGGGCCATATCAGGGCGGTGCTGCTTTGACATATACCGTGGGCCACACACAAGACAGAAGTCGCAGCACAGGCTTCATGTCTCACCCAGTCACATTATTTTGACACCGGACCAACCATTCCTAGCACTAACCCCATAATGCCAGACGCCAGGCGGAGCAGCCACTAGATTGCCAATTTTAAAGTCTTAGGTATGACCCGGCCGGGGTTCGAACCCACGACCTCCCGATCACGGGGCGGACGCCTTACCAATGATGAGTCGTATGAGCATTTGCTCTTCTTCTTATATTGCATACTGATTTTAAGCATGCACTCTTGCATTATTCTCCGATGATTGTTACATTTTTGACTAAATATTTTAACGTAGAGGGGGGAATCGAGACGAGGGTCATGGTGTATGTGCGTGTGTGTGTCTGTCTGTCTGTGTGTGTGTGTTTGTGTGTGTAGAGCGATTCAGACTAAACTACTGGACCGATCTTTATGAAATTTGACATGAGAGTTCCTGGGTATGAAATCCCCATACGTTTTTTTTTAATTTTTTTGATAAATGTCTTTGATGACGTCATATCCGGCTTTTCGTGAAAGTTGAGGCGGCACTGTCACGCCCTCATTTTTCAACCAAATTGGTTGAAATTTTTGTCAAGTAATGTTCGACGAAGCCCGGACTTCGGTATTGCATTTCAGCTTGGTGGCTTAAAAATTAATTAATGACTTTGGTCATTAAAAAACTGAAAATTGTAAAAAAAAAAAACAATTTTTTAAAACGATCCAAATTTACATTGATCTTATTCTCCATCATTTGCTGATTCAAAAAACATATAACTATGTTATATTTGGATTAAAAACAAGCTCTGAAAATTAAATATATAAAAATTAATATGAAAATTAAATTTTCGAAATCAATTTCAAAACACTTTCATCTTATTCCTTGTCGGTTCCTGATTCCAAAAACATATAGATATGATATGTTTGGATTAAAAACACGCTCAGAAAGTTAAAACAAAGAGAGGTACAGAAAAGCGTGCTATCCTTCTCAGCGCAAGTACTACCCCGCTCTTCTTGTCAATTTCACTGCCTTTGCCGTGCGCGGTGGACTGACGATGCTACGAGTATACGGTCTTGCTGCGTTGCATTGCGTTCAGTTTCATTCTGTGAGTTCGACAGCTACTTGACTAAATATTGTATTTTCGCCTTACGCGACTTGTTTTTATATTTAGTCAAGTTTTGACTAAATATTTTAACATCGAGGGGGAATCGAAACGAGGGTCGTGGTGTATGTGCGTGCGTGTGTGTGTGTGTCTGTGTGTGTGTGTAGAGCGATTCAGACTAAACTACTGGACCGATCTTTATGAAATTTGACATGAGAGTTCCTGGGTATGAAATCCCCATACGTTTTTTTCATTTTTTTGATGAATGTCTTTGATGACGTCATATCCGGCTTTTCGTGAAAGTTGAGGCGGCACTGTCACGCCCTCATTATTCAACCAAATTGGTTGAAATTTTGGTCAAGTAATCTTCGACGAAGCCCGGACTTCGGTATTGCATTTCAGCTTGGTGGCTTAAAAATTAATTAATGACTTTGGTCATTAAAAATCTGAAAATTGTAAAAAAAAATAAAAATTTATAAAACGATCCAAATTTACGTTTATCTTATTCTCCATCATTTGCTGATTCCAAAAACATATAAATATGTTATATTTGGATTAAAAACAAGCTCTGAAAATTAAATATATAAAAATTATTATCAAAATCAAATTGTCCAAATCAATTTAAAAACACTTTCATCTTATTCCTTGTCGGTTCCTGATTCCAAAAACATATAGATATGATATGTTTGGATTAAAAACACGCTCAGAAAGTTAAAACAAAGAGAGGTACAGAAAAGCGTGCTATCCTTCCCAGCGCAACTACTACCCCGCTCTTCTTGTCAATTTCACTGCCTTTGCCATGAGCGGTGGACTGACGATGCTACGAGTATACGGTCTTGCTGAAAAATGGCATTGCGTTCAGTTTCATTATGTGAGTTCGACAGCTACTTGACTAAATATTGTATTTTCGCCTTACGCGACTTGTTT
>NW_027126871.1:12500-17452 GCF_037325665.1 Littorina saxatilis | reverse complement strand
ATCCCTTAGCCGTTCACAGGGCAGTGTTTTTTTTCTGTCTGTGTCTGTCGTAACGACTGTCTCCAATTCTTACTGGCTGTCTGTCTGTCTGTCTGTTTGTCTGTTTGTCCGTGACTGTGACTATGTCTGTGTGTAGTAACTATAGCAACGTGTCTGCTAGTCTGTCTCTATTCCATCTGCGTATAATCATACAATTGATTGTCTAAGTTCTGATTGTTTATTCACGTACAGTGCAACCTCGTTTACTCGAACTTCAGGGGTCAGGGAAATTAATTCGAGTTAGAAAGAATTCGAGTTATCCAATTTTACAATACAAAGTCACAATACCGTTGAACTAATGGTTGAAGAAGTCCTTGATGCTCTTCTGCTTCATGAAGGTATGGTGGGAAGATTCCAAGTCTTGCTCCAGTTTGCTGAGGGTGTCCCAGTGGTCTTCATGACGGGTGAGTATTACGATAAACCTATGTGCGGACCACAACATGTGTGTGCTTTTGTGTAATACGTGCCTTTGCCTTGCCTTGAACAATAATTGCTCAAAGTCGGTATCAATCATTCAGATAACTATGAGCGCTAGATTTCACTATTGCACAGTGTACAGACAAACCACAATCTTGACAGCATTCCGTCACGCTCATACGATAATTGCTTATGTTATTTCTTCTTCTCTTTTTTTTTTGGTGTGTTTTGAGACAAACGCAAAAAAACTTATTTGGCCTCTAAATAATCTGCCTATCTCATTTCAGTTTACAGTTTTAAGACTATCTCGAGCGGTTGACAGCGGGATAAGCGCGAGATAAAGAGCTTGCAGCAACGTTTTCAATCAGCACAACTGCATAACAATCGGGGGAAAAACGGCCTTCACAATCTCAAAAATTAAGTCTTCCTATATCAAACGGGCGTCCTCTGTCGAAAAGTGCCTAACTCAGAAACGAGAACGGCAGTTTTGCTTACGTAACCGTGGCAATGGTTCCCGATGGTCTGAGAGTTTATACTCTAACAAAGGACAGGAACCCTTCCAGTAGCTCCCCCTGTAGCCTCACATGGCATGAAAGCATTGGACTATTAGCAATAGGGGAAAAAATATGATAATAGTCTCACTGTCATTGAGAGCGCAGAGTGACTCTGGTATAAGCAACACATGTACAAAGGAAAGCCAGCAACATGATTACATTCATACTTGTCACAAAAACTTCTGGTTTCATGATCAATGGTTCGGAGAAGAATTTGTGATTCAAACTTAGCGTAAGAATTCGCACAACTTATTATTTAAAACACAAACAAATCATTGTCATTCGCGATACAAAATGAACGAAAAGAAGAATTTTCTTTGCATCTTTTTTTCAGACGGGAAAACAAAGGGGCGGTCCTTTTGAGAACAAAAGCAAAGATCTTCTACTGCTACAGTAGAAGATTTTTGACAAAAGTGACTGACCGGTTTAAGCTCGTCGAGCATGGTGGTCAACAGCAGGCTTTGTATTGACCCACAGCAAATGTGACCACATATGATACACCTTTAGAGCTCACTCCGTCAATTAATGTCTCTTAATGAATTCGTAATGTTAATTACGTAGAGGTTACATGCCGAGTCTCAGTGATTATTAAAAATAATGGTCGAAGTTAGCGGATCATGAAAAATGCAAGCTTTAGCGAACTTTTTCATGACCGCGAACTGAGACCATTATTTTTTTATAATCACTGAGACGAGGTGTGTAACCTCTTTATTCCTCCTTTCTTCAGTTATTCAAAGAAAAGAGGAGTTTTTTTGCGAAAGTTTGATCGAATCCTATTCACTCTAGTCAACCTGCGCAGGCGATCGATTAATGCGCGGTTGTATAGTTCCGTGCAAATCATTCCATTCTGTTAACACTTCTTGTCAGTTTTCCTATTTTGGACTAAAATCAAGTACACAGATATGCTGTTATTCTGCTGTGGCGGCAAAGGCAGATACTGTGTGTTCTGTATATGTTTTGGTATCGCTTAGGATAATGTTCTTTCGTCAAATGGGACTAGGAGACGAACTTTTGCACCCGTGTTCCAACGTTAAAAACTGTATGAAGTTCAGTTTTCTGGGGAAAATAGTGTATGAAACCGCTTTATTTTGTTTAAATTGATGAGATGTGTGCATTTGGTTGCGTGTGATCTGTTTATTAAATGAAATATTGTTGAAAACTGACCGTCGGATTGCAGTCTGTTGTCGAAGAAACTGAGTGAAAAGAAATTTGAAAGGGGAACTACTCTTGTCGCTAGACAAAGTATGAGAGTTACTTGCCTTGGGAATTTGCTTGTGATGAACGTTTGTGCACAGCAGACCTAGATTCAGAAAACAACCAAACTCATGGATTTTATATGTAGATGCATGTGTTCAAGCCTGTAGTTGTTAATTTAAATGCGGTATGTTTGTATTGTTTGCTCCAGAGATGTATACTTCGTACATTAGAGCGTTCGGAACTTTTCAGTCGCAAAAGTAGTACCGACGCAGAACACCTTCTCAACCCATTGCGCTATCGAGGATTCAGGCTGTTGCTGGGTCGTTATTTGTTTGGTTGCTGGGTGTTTATCGAAAAATAACTAGCTCTACAAGTTTACAGAGGTAAAGAAGCAGAGGGGGGGAATAAAATGAGTTATTTTGGATATGGTGCTACAATATGATTCTAAACAGATATCTCTGTTGCCTCGCCGGCATCTTGCAAGGGAGTTTCATCGACTATTTTGAGGTAAGTTTATTATTTGTATCATAAGTGTTTGCCTGTGTGTCCACTTACAAGACCCCTGGGTCGACGTACTTTTGTTTGTTTGTTTGTTTGTTTGTTTGTTTGCTTAACGCCCAGCCGACCACGAAGGGCCATATCAGGGCGGTGCTGCTTTGACATATAACGTGCGCCACACACAGGACAGAAGTCGCAGCACAGGCTTCATGTCTCACCCAGTCACATTATTCTGACACCGGACCAACCAGTCCTAGCACTAACCCCATAATGCCAGACGCCAGGCGGAGCAGCCACTAGATTGCCAATTTTAAAGTCTTAGTTATGACCCGGCCGGGGTTCGAACCCACGACCTCCCGATCACGGGGCGGACGCCTTACCACTAGGCCAACCGTGCCGGTGGTCGACGTACTGTACATGTAGCGTTTTGCTTTGTCAATAACAAACGTTCCAATAACGTACTATTCTTGTTTTTAGATTCATGTAGCACCGTCCAAGACAAAGGTTATTCCTTCTTTGATGGGGCAGTGAACCACAGAGTTACGATTTGATCCGTTATTTCCCCCTTAGCTTGTTGCTCACCCGTCCTAGATACGGGACAGGGCCAGGCATAACATCACTTTTCGGCGCAAGCGGCACTTTGTCGAACGTTTCATACGCGTCAGCGAGAAAACGATTGCATTTTGCCAAGGCCAAGGTTGTGTGTCCCGCATTCCAGACACACACAAATCGTATGGGTTTTCCGGTACGAGCGCTCAAGGTCAAAGTGACTTGTCTAGAAATCAGACCGATTACCCGTCCGAAAGTCAGGCCATTTGTGTTGCCTTCAAGTTGTTGAATTATTTGTTGTACCCATAACTGTCAGCCTGAGTCTGCGTCTTCCATTAATTTTGTTTGTTTGTTTGTTTGTTTGCTTAACGCCCAGCCGACCACGAAGGGCCATATCAGGGCGGTGCTGCTTTGACATATAACGTGCGCCACACACAAGACAGAAGTCGCAGCACAGGCTTCATGTCTCACCCAGTCACATTATTCTGACACCGGACCAACCAGTCCTAGCACTAACCCCATAATGCCAGACGCCAGGCGGAGCAGCCACTAGATTGCCAATTTTAAAGTCTTAGGTATGACCCGGCCGGGGTTCGAACCCACGACCTCCCGATCACGGGGCGGACGCCTTACCACCAGGCCAACCGTGCCGGTTTCCATTAATTGATGTCGTCGCTTTTTGGCTGGGTATCAATCAACATAACAGTCCCGTGAAATACTGTGAAGGAAATCACGAATAACACTGAAACAGGCAAAGTTTGACAGTGATATCCTCCATGCTTTTAGAGCGCTAACCAGAGATATAGCGTGACATAGCAAAGTGTGTTGCACGCACTGTGAGTTCAGCTCACTGACCGGGAATAGTTTATGTTGTAAATCGCAACTAGGGTATTGTTACACTTTACCACTGTCCTTGGACATTGAGGGGTTGTCCAAGTAATCGGCCGGGAGGAAGGAAGTCCGGATAGATGCGACAGGAAAGCAATTAACAGGTAAATGGAATAAGCATTCGAATATCGCTAGAGTGTTTATCGCATAAGTTGAATCGACTAACACTGTAAACTGTAAACATAGCAGACAGATATCTAAGACAAGATGTCCGCTATTTATGTTGTGCAGTGCGTCGTATAACCGGTCTGAGAGGGAGATAGCGACCAGATGACAAGTGTGAAGGATCTGAGAAGCCGCCGAAGTATTGTAACTCTAGACCAGCATAGCTGAAATTCGACGGGATTTCGCGAAGTTATTGCAAGGTTATGGTTGTCCGTATAGTTTTACCATAGAGGTCACAGGACGAAAGGAACTGAGTAGTAGACCGAGGTCACCAGTGGAAGGAATTAGTATTCAGATACATTTCCTAGTGAACGGCCATAGACGCTGTGTAATTCCGTCGCGATATAACCTTGAATGGTTGAAAACGACGTTAAACACCAAATAAAGAAAGAAAGAAAGAAAGCTGTGTAATTCTGTGTATGAACAGAGTTAAAATATGTCTATAAGATCTCATGTACATACGATATAATGAGTGTTTAGTAGGCAGAGCAGACAGTGATTTGAGTCTGCCGGAATATGAACGGTAACTGTTTTTCTGACTACACACGAGCCGTGATTCGATACCAGTAAAGTAGATGTCGTGTGCCTGTGAGTTCACGGACTGTTTGTGTATTTTTCTAGATAAGTGAAGGGTGTAGGGTTTTG
>NW_027126871.1:0-2500 GCF_037325665.1 Littorina saxatilis | reverse complement strand
CTCATGCGTTCTGTTCACAATCTCTGTAAAGTTGCTGTTAGTTAAGAACCTAACACTTGAACAACAAGATTTTCTCAGAGACGATAAAAGCTATAACAAACAAATCCAACTATATTAGTCTACCCTTTGACACCAGGCGACAGCAATTGCTTGGTTTTCAGGTGAGTAACACCAGTCGTATGCTCTGTGTATATGTCACAGGACAAACGAGTATCCAGGACAATTCAGAATTGTCCTAGGACAATCGCGGATCCTTGTTTTTCCTAGTTTCTCGAAACTATGTTTCATGGACTTGCTTCCTTCTGCCTTTACACGGTAGAACTCACTTCCCGAAGAAAAGTCCTGTTCCATGCATTGCACAGCAGGTATTCAAATACAACTCACTTCCCGAAGTTTCCCACTTTGAGCAATATGTAAATAGGACAATACGGATTTGTACTAATTCTTGGTTTCTACTGGCCGCTAGGAAGAATGAGGATCCTCATTTCTCCCAGGAAGAACAAGGATCTGCATTTGTACTTGATATTTTCCATGAATAACTGGGATCCTTGTTTCTCCTAGGAAAAACAAGGATCCGCGTTTGTCCTAGGACAATTCTGGATTGTCCTGGATACTCGTTTGTCCAGTGACATACACACCAACTATGTTAGTCTACCCTTTGACGCCAGGAGACAGCACTAGCTTGGTTTTCAGGTGAGTAACACCAGTCGTATGCTCTATGTACTCACCAACTATGTTAGTCTACTCTCTGACGCCAGGATACAGTACAGGCTTGGTTTCTCGGCGAGTAGCACCAGTCGTTAGCTCTATTTGAGGTCCTAAAAGGGGGGATTGTGGACCCGGCTAGCTCAACAGTGACACCATAACCCACGCTATTTGATGCCATCTCACGTTTGCACCTCTATAGAACACGGTGTCAAAATCGCTATCCACTGAGCCAGTGGGGATACAGTACTTTCTGTTTCCTTCATTGCTCGATGCTGCAGGAAGTCTTTACCACGCACTTCCGGTGACCTACGTTGTGCTGAATATGCCCCCCAAATATTTTTAAAAACAGATAGACTGCTAACGTTCCAAAATTCAGAATGAAAGAAACAAGAATTGTAGTGATGGCATTACCTCGCCGGCATCTTGCATGCGATAGTCATCGAAGACTTTGAGATAAGTTTATTATTTGTACCATACTTAAAAGACCACTGGATCGACGTACTGTAATGTAACATTTTGTTTTGTCAATAAACGTTCCAATAACCTACATTTTTTTTCTTCTGATTCTTAAAATATGTTCGCAAACTCAGAGCCCCAAAGAGGAAACCAAATGGACATCGGCTGTCTCCATTCGAGTGTCCCCCTTCTGGTTGTTTGTGCCTCATTGTAGATTGTTGGGCACGTCCATTACATGTTATACTCAATATATAAGTAGAAAGAAAAGAAGATTCACCACCACCAACAACCGACACACATATACATTTTCTTGGGGTTTGGGTAAGATACATTATGCAGATTTACGTTTAAGTCACTTGATAGATTGTTATTTTTAACCCAGTGCCTACCAGAGCCTACTGGCGGAAGTGCCAGGTCCATCCTACTCCAACACTGATTGCCACACAACAATATATAATCATATACATAGTTTTAATCTTTTACTGAGCCTGGGTCACCGACATACCCATTTAAACCAGCTCTAAACTCCACTCGCTGAACAACATTTTCCAAAAGGACCCAGTTTATGACTTGGAAGAAGAACGAGAGAGCCCCGAATATCTCCCACAAGAGAACCCATACTATACAGAATGACGGAACGCCCGAAAACGCCCCCATTACGCCATGCTACCTACTTTCCCTTTTCTTTCATCCTACCTACAACGCAATATGACGCTTATCTGTTTCCTGTTCAACACGCTTTTGGCGATATTGAAGTGTTTGCAGTTCCTGAAAATTCACGGTAGTTACTTTGCTACGATTTTTCTTAAAGTTACAATTGACGGAATTACTTAATTTCCATTCAATGGACGGCGTCATTCTGCGCAGGAGGCAAAGGGTAAAATCTAGAAAGAGAAAATTAAATCCATTTAAAAATAAAGTTTCCCGTCGAATTACATTATTTCAGATTAAAAACAAAAAAGAATTGTTCACGCCATGCCACATTAAACACTTTTGCCAAGAACATAGTATTACACTTATTTTTTGTAGTTGCTTATCGTTTTTGATCATCCGCCTTTCATTGGCTAATTCCAGGAAATGGCATTTAAAAAGAATGGAGGAAGTAATTTCGATAGACATGGAAATTAAGTGAAGCACAGAATGACAAATCAAAAAGTGCTTGTGCTGATGCAAGTCAGAATCGGGATTCAAACATCTTTTGTAAAGGGCACAGGAGCAGTGAATGTGAGAGAGAGAGAGAGAGAGAGAGAGAGAGAGAGAGAGAGAGAGAGAGAGAGAGAGAGAGAGAGAGAGAGAGAAAGAGAGAGAGAGAGTGAAAGAGAGAGGGTGAAAGAGA
>NW_027126870.1:0-13853 GCF_037325665.1 Littorina saxatilis | reverse complement strand
CAGTTGAATGGTTCAATTTCCAAGACTACAAGCATCAGCAAGCTTCATGTCCATGCTACTACACTGACAGTGCAACTCCCCATATTAAGACTTCCTCCCTCTTAAGGCTTTTTTTTCTCAGACTTTCTGTTTGCAGCTTTTGTTAATTCACCCCCATGATTTTTTCAGATATGTGGAGGTTTGTTTGTCTGTTTGCTGAACGCCCGGCCGACCACGAAGGGCCATATCAGGGCGGTGCTGCTTTGACATATTACGTGCGCCACACACAAGACAGAAGTCGCAGCACAGGCTTCATGTCTCACCCAGTCACATTATTCTGACACCGGACCAACCAGTCCTAGCACTAACCCCATAATGCCAGACGCCAGGCGGAGCAGCCACTCGATTGCCAATTTTAAAGTCTTAGGTATGACCCGGCCGGGGTTCGAACCCACGACCTCCCGATCACGGGGCGGACGCCTTACCACTAGGCCAACCGTGCCGGTCATATGTGGAGTTCTTAAAACGCGGTTCCACTGTACCTCTATAACTCCTTCTTTACAATTGACTGTAAAATACACCTCGTCATCCCAGACACGAATTCTTCCTCAAATGACAATAATCTTATCAATGCTCGACTTGACACCGACAACTGCATGACTATCTCAGTAAATACATTCCAGGGGCTGCAATAACTTGCTTGGGCGTAGGAAAAGGGAGGAGATGGGTTACAGTAACAGAGTCAGTGCGATCGAGGCGTAGTAAACGGGAGGGGGTGGGAATGGATGGAGGTTGAGGTTGCAGAGCAGAAGCTAAGCCGTATTGATCGATCGACCATCGCCCTTGTAACGCAAAGGTCGTTGTCTGGGTCAACAGACCCTGCCAGAGAAGACATGCTGACTCAGCACTCTCATGTCCCGGCAGTCTTCCTCTGTGTGCATGCGCTGGTAAAATAACCCCTGATTAAAGACACGCGCTTAGGATTATCGGTGGAAAGGTGATGGAAATCCGGTTCATGATTATTTGAAAGTCGGTGTGTGTGTGTGTGTGTGTGTGTGTGTGTGTGTGTGTGTGTGTGTGTGTGTGTGTGTGTGTGTGTGTGTGTGTGAGAAAGAGAGAGATTGTGAGATCGAGTGACCGAGAGAGAGAGAGAGAGAGAGAGAGAGAGAGAGAGAGAGAGAGAGAGAGAGAGAGAGAGAGAGAGAGAGAGAGAGAGAGAGAGAGAGAGAGAGAGCGCGATTTAGACAATCACACAGATTAAACACTGAACTCGACCACAACGCGACTGATCAAAATATACACAAACCAAACCAAAGACCAAACGACCCTGGTATTCCCTCTCCTAACACATTATCTCCGATCATAAATTATCCGCACTCGACCAATCATTTTCCACAAGCTGCTCCAGCACAACAACAAGGAAATGCTACCACGGACGATTAGACCTCTACGGACCAGATCCTAATCCAGATTAAACCGCGTCCGTTTTCTTAATCTTCTAATTAAACACAGAGTGTTACGGAATAGTAGCTTTAGACTTCTATACGTAATGAAGGCTTATTGTGCTCAACAATGCCCCGCCCCGCGCTCGGTTTCTGTCAAACCGATTTGACTGTTGGGGCAAACTTTCTGATTCGGACAAGCGTGAACTTTTATTTTTACCGTGTAGTCTATCAAATATATTTCAATCTGCGTAATTGTCTACCCCGTTCCTTATTCTTGCAGTTGCAAGACTTTTAGCATGCAGACAATCCCATACACATACATTTTCCTCTCCTCTCGTGTTGCAACCATTCTCAATGATTGACACGGTTGCATCACAGACACACTTATCCTTACTGACACTTGCTTACGCAAAACATACACATGTATGTGTTGGTTTGCTGGTTGCGGTGTTGGTTGGTCTCTTTGTCTTTTTTTTATTTTTAATTTGCTTATTTTTGTATGCGTTGAAAAGGTCAAAATATTCGAATATATATACACAACATTTATTTTGCAGTGTCCATACTAAGCGTGTACGCACCAAACTCGAATATTCTCGAAACTTTCTGTATTGAAAGCAAAAATGGACACTCCATTGGATTTTGCAAGGGAGAAAAACCTATAGCTCAGCATTCTCGCAAAATGACAAACTCCACTCGATTCTGAATTGGGAAAAGTAGGGGGGAAAGCCATAGCTCAGCATTCTTGCAAAATAAAAACTCCACTCGATTCTATCAACATCTTTGGCAGCGTCGCGATATTTCAGACTCCATGCAAAATAATCCAGCAGCTCTCGTGCCTGGCACGTGCGCATGTTATCTATTGTCAGGGGAGAGAACTGTCTGTTCACCAAATCGCCCAATCGTCTGGCTTCATGAGATGGTCAGAAGAGAAAATCGATAAATGGCTTTGGCGCCGCTGACATGGATTGAATTCTAACTGGTTGGTTGTCTGAATGCAAACAAAGCCTTCTCGATCAAATTGTTCGGTTCTAAAAGTTTCCTCCACGATATCATGCCCAAATGGGCTGAGAACAGTCAAAATCAAATTGTTCAGTTTTAAAACTTTACTCTACGATATCATGCCCAAACGGGCTGAGAAAAGACAAAATCAAATTGTTCAGTTTTAAAACTTTTCTGTACGACAAAATGCCAACATGAGCTGAGTACAGACAAAATATGGGAATTGAATTTTGATCGGTATTTGAGAGTTTGCTTCAGCTTTGGATGCTGCTGTCAGTGTCATCACTTAAAAGAATTTCTTCAAGACTCGTTTGAAACTACAAAATTCGCACGAAAAACATACACCATTTGACAAATTTATACTACTTGTAGTATTTCAATAATCTGTTCATATGAGTATCTAAAAAAACGTGTTACGCTCAGGATTTCACTTAGTCATATTGTTTTTAGTGATGCAACAAAACACCTACACCAGTCACCTTTCACTCGCTTATCTTGGAAATGAAGTCCGGTTTGTACTAATGGTGTACTTTTGACAGTATACTCTTAGCTTGTTGTCGAATAGTTATATTCACCTCTTGGGAAACATTAACAGAAACTTGTTTGCTAGGAATGTATGAACATAAATGGCAAGCAGGGTTTCGAATGCAGGTTTTATTCCTTTGTACTAACTTGACCTTAGATTGGGACTATTTTGTTGAGTAAAAAAAGTACCTTTCTTTCAAGCAAGCGGGTAAAGGAATGAATCCGATACACAAGGTATTAATTTGTGATCTATCTAGAAACATGAAAAGCCGGTACACTTACATTCTCTCCTTTCAAATTGTTGACTTTTGCCAAGCCTGTATACTAACATCACAAAGTCAAATAATATTCTCATAATTCATCATTGAATTACACTAAGTTGACCTACATACATTGTGCCGAGTAAACAAAACGTTTACACATCCAATACGAGCTATAGTGAAGGCGTCTGTCAGCTACATAAGACATTTCTTTATAGCTACACCTCCTTTCAGTTCAGTGTGTGGACTTCCAGAAAGTCAAATATTATACAAATTATTCATTGTATTATACTGCCACTTTTCAGTCTTTTTCAATCGCGAATGACGTCATACTCGCCACCCCTGAAACTGGCCGAATATGGACTCAAACAAGACGAGCAAACATCAGCTGAGGCTTTACAAAAACAGAATGACACGTTCTACTTACGGGTGACACAGTTCTCCAAAAGACCGCTTTCTTCTCGGCCAACCTTTACCGAGACTACTTTCCAAAGAGGCTAAACGTGTGAAAAGCCAAGAGTGATTACCTCATAGTCCAAGCATATTAGAGAACAACGTTGAAGTGACAATGACTAGGTTTAAAATGTCCCTTATCAGAAAGTTCAACCTCAGTCCTTTGATGTTTATTAAACACATTTTCATATAAAGTTGGCGCTTCATATGGAAAAGTGGCTTTGAAATTGACCCTAATCCTTCTTTGGGCTCTGTAAATGTCGTTTGGGGCTATGGTTGTAAAACGGTATCTACTGGTCACCCCAATGTATAAACTGAAAACTCTTTCTGCACCAGAACACGCAGAAAGGATTGTATCTGCCTGATGTCTGATGCTTTTCAAAATCCCCAACCACTAACACCTTCAAAACGGACATTAACTGACACTGTTGTTTTTCCCTATATAATCCTTACTATTTTTCCGAGACGTCGTCCTGTTGTGTATTTAGCTTGCCACAACCTCATACATGGTCCTAAAAGTTAAAGTTGAAGAAAATACTAAAGATAAATGAACAAGCTGACGCAGTGTCATTCGCACCGTGAATCCCCCCATGGGAACATACTAAAGTCTGGTTCCAAATAGGCTCAATTTCCTTCTATTTCTTTGTATTTCTGCCTCGTAGGGGTAGGGGTGTTCAAACCAAAGGCACCTTTAAACCAAAATTCAAATCACACATCTTACAATACTAAGACACTCAGCAGTGAAAGGGTGTCTGCTGGTAAAATATTCCAAACAATCCTAAAAGTACTTCACTACTAAACGTGCTTTTAAAAAGAGCCGTTATTTTTCCCTCTATAATCAGTATTGTGTTTTCTGCGAACATGTAGTCTATTTAGATGGTTGTCATGTGCACATGAGTTGCTAAAGCGTTTTCAGTTGGGCATATGTCGAAAAGCAAAGAATTAGCCCTTTGAAAACCATCAGAACTGTCACACAAAAATAACATTTACCTATCTCACCAATTGACCAAACATAGGGCTTTTCCTTATGTATTATGTATTGTCGTGTTTTTTTGTAGCATACTTGTGAAAACAGCCACCACTGTTGTAAATGATACTTTAAAGAGCATTATTTCATTTTTACAGTTGAAGGACAACCTGGACTGCCGTATATTACAGCTGTTTTACAATCAGCCAAAATTTTCTTAACAAACGTATGTTAAGAACAACTCCCATAGTGAAATTGAAGGAAAACAAAGTGAAAATCCCCCTGCCATAGAGGAGGTAAAGAATCAACAATAAACGACTGCATGGATAGCTTGATGCACGAATGCATTGCGGACATGTTTGTCTCCAACCAAGAGAAAGTTCCAAAAAATCCCTTTTGTGCTTCTTATTATACAGTGACGTCAAAGACAGCCTTTTCTGCTGTTCATACATTCAGGGGTTATGGTTACACTAAACGACGTAGTTGTAGCCATACTGCCATCCAGATTTATTTTTTCCTTGCGAGCAGTCACAGGGTGTTTGTGCTGTCTGCCAACCGTTAGATGACCCCGCCCAAGTCTGTTAAGGGACCGTTTGACCGTTATAGAACGCGTCTTTTTGATTTTTTGGCACAGTTGGAAACGGTTGATTTTTATCCCTACCATTGTTTCCAAACATTATATAGGAATGTTTTGTGAACAACGGATAATAGCCGCTACTCGCATGTGTAGCAAAAGTGAGCGTACATACTCACCCTGGTCGTCCAGCCGTTGTCCGTTGCCCGTCTTTATCTGTCTGTACTGAACATTACCTTTGGATTTTTCTCGAACGCTATGAAGTGAAGAAACACCAAATGTTGCAAAATGTTGTATGACCCCAAGAGCTCAAAAAAGATACTTGAGAACCTTGACCTTACCTTAAGGTCAAGGTCACAGGGAGAATGAATGTGGTCTAAAAACTGCAAAATTTCACATTGTGCCAGTTTTCTGGAAAACAAATTAAAAACAGCGGGCTTAGTTTTGTATGGTATACAAGAAAAAGAAAGCCTTATCTTCTGATACCATTTTGGTTGACCTCGCTTCAATGTCAAGGTCAGAGGAGCCCTTCAAAGTTGAATTGTAGACATATTTTGATGTGAGCTTGCCCCTTTAACTTTACTATGGACGATATCTCTTACAAACTTAAACACTGAGTGGGGCGTTTGTTAGAATTTCATAGTGAGCCACATCTGGTCACATATCGTTAGGGTCAAGGTCACATTGACCCCTATGAAAAATGTGACCAAGCCGGGTAAAGAAATCCATGTGTCTTGGTAAAAAATCTTAACAAAGCAAAGCCCATGCGACTCTCATGCTTGACCTTTGTCTTAAAGTGACCTTGACCTTCAGGTGACCTTGAAGGTGAAGGTCTAACAACTGAAGCTGGCAAGGACATTGTACACTATTAGAACTGGTTTACAGATTTTTCCTACCAAATTACACATGACCTTTGGCCAAGGTCAAGATCATCAAAGGTCACACATCACAAGGCTATCAATTCAAGACATAGGAAGCATAAACATACTTATTGGCACTTTCTACAAAGAGACATTGTCACTTTTAGTGATTCAATTGCCCGTTTCAGTCACATTTCATAAGGGGCAAAGTGACCTTGACCTTGATGATATGTGACTAAATGTGGCTCAATATCAGTATATAACATGTGCCCCACACAATTATGAAGTTTGAAAGATTTTTTTCATAGTTCAGGGTCAAGGTCACTTCAAAACATGTATACAATTCAACTTTGAAGGACTCCTGTGACCTTGACATTGAAGCGAGGTCAACCAAAATGGTATCAGAAGATAAGGCTTTCTTTTTCTTGTATACCATACAAAACTAAGCCCGCTGTTTTTAATTTGTTTTCCAGAAAACTGGCACAATGTGAAATTTTGCAGTTTTTAGACCACATTCATTCTCCCTGTGACCTTGACCTTAAGGTAAGGTCAAGGTTCTCAAGTATCTTTTTTGAGCTCTTGGGGTCATACAACATTTTGCAACATTTGGTGTTTCTTCACTTCATAGCGTTCGAGAAAAATCCAAAGGTAATGATTTGTACAGACAGATGAAGACGGGCAACGGACAACGGCTGTACGACCAGGGTGAGTATGTACGCTCACTTTTGCTACACATGCGAGTAGCGGCTATTATCCGTTGTTCACAAAACATTCCTATATAATGTTTGGAAACAATGGTAGGGATAAAAATCAACCGTTTCCAAATGTGCTAAAAAATCAAAAAGACGCGTTCTATAACGGTCAAACGGTCCCTTAACAGACTTGGGCGGGGTCGTCTGACGGTTGGCAGACAGCACAAACACCCTGTGACTGCTCGCAAGGAAAAAATAAATCTGGATGGCAGTATGGCTACAACTACGTCGTTTAGTGTAACCATAACCCCTGAATGTATGAACAGCAGAAAAGGCTGTCTTTGACGTCACTGTATAATAAGAAGCACAAAAGGGATTTTTTGGAACTTTCTCTTGGTTGGAGACAAACATGTCCGCAATGCATTCGTGCATCAAGCTATCCATGCAGTCGTTTATTGTTGATTCTTTAGCTCCTCTATGGCAGGGGGATTTTCACTTTGTTTTCCTTCAATTTCACTATGGGAGTTGTTCTTAACATACGTTTGTTAAGAAAATTTTGGCTGATTGTAAAACAGCTGTAATATACGGCAGTCCAGGTTGTCCTTCAACTGTAAAAATGAAATAATGCTCTTTAAAGTATCATTTACAACAGTGGTGGCTGTTTTCACAAGTATGCTACAAAAAACACGACAATACATAATACATAAGGAAAAGCCCTATGTTTGGTCAGTTGGTGAGATAGGTAAATGTTATTTTTGTGTGACAGTTCTGATGGTTTTCAAAGGGCTAATTCTTTGCTTTTCGACATATGCCCAACTGAAAACGCTTTAGCAACTCATGTGCACATGACAACCATCTAAATAGACTACATGTTCGCAGAAAACACAATACTGATTATAGAGGGAAAAATAACGGCTCTTTTTAAAAGCACGTTTAGTAGTGAAGTACTTTTAGGATTGTTTGGAATATTTTACCAGCAGACACCCTTTCACTGCTGAGTGTCTTAGTATTGTAAGATGTGTGATTTGAATTTTGGTTTAAAGGTGCCTTTGGTTTGAACACCCCTACCCCTACGAGGCAGAAATACAAAGAAATAGAAGGAAATTGAGCCTATTTGGAACCAGACTTTAGTATGTTCCCATGGGGGGATTCACGGTGCGAATGACACTGCGTCAGCTTGTTCATTTATCTTTAGTATTTTCTTCAACTTTAACTTTTAGGACCATGTATGAGGTTGTGGCAAGCTAAATACACAACAGGACGACGTCTCGGAAAAATAGTAAGGATTATATAGGGAAAAACAACAGTGTCAGTTAATGTCCGTTTTGAAGGTGTTAGTGGTTGGGGATTTTGAAAAGCATCAGACATCAGGCAGATACAATCCTTTCTGCGTGTTCTGGTGCAGAAAGAGTTTTCAGTTTATACATTGGGGTGACCAGTAGATACCGTTTTACAACCATAACCCCAAACGACATTTACAGAGCCCAAAGAAGGATTAGGGTCAATTTCAAAGCCACTTTTCCATATGAAGCGCCAACTTTATATGAAAATGTGTTTAATAAACATCAAAGGACTGAGGTTGAACTTTCTGATAAGGGACATTTTAAACCTAGTCATTGTCACTTCAACGTTCCCTTCACTAAAGTGGCTAAGATGCCTGGACTATCAAGGTATAAAAGAGTTTGCAATCGCGAATGAATCAAGACGAGTGCAAATGTCAGTATTGTCAGAATATAATCACGGTAAATATGGTTTGTGTGGTGACTCAGACTCTGAGAGAGAGAGAGAGAGAGAGAGAGAGAGAGAGAGAGAGAGAGAGAGAGAGAGAGAGAGAGAGAGAGAGAGAGAGAGACTGACTGACTATTAGGGTTTAACGTCTATATTGGGACAGGTATTGGTAATACGTTGAAGATATGGTGTGATACTTTGATTCGAACAAGCCCGCTGTGGCTGTCTTCTTCGACACACCAGCATTGGGTTTGTCTCGTCAAAGTATCGAAATACGATCATGATAACTGGAGACGAGAGATGATGCATGCGTGTCTTCGTGTTTTCCAAGCCCTGAGACTTTTGCTGTGAACGTGAGATCTTTTTCGTGCGCATGTGTGCACACGGGGGTGTTCGGACACCGAAGAGAGTCTGCACAAAGTTGACTCCGAGAAATAAATCTCTCGCCGAACGTGGGGATCGAACCCACGCTGATAGCGACCAACTGGCTACAAAGCCAGCGCGCTACCAACTGAGCTACGTCCCCGCCCCTTATTTATTTATTTATTTTTAGGCTGTTGTCATATACAACAATATTGTATGTTGTTTGGTTGATTTGAGAGCAGATAAACCACACTTTTCCATCCATTGTTATTATAATTGTATGGACAATAAATGATCTTATGTCTTATGCCTTATGTCCTTACTGAAAAAATACACACTGTTGTCAATACATTGCCCCCCCCCCCCAACTCCCCCTCCCCCCTCCCTGTCCATTCCCTTGTGAGACCCCCAGAATTGAGACTTTTTGAGACTTCGCTTTTTCAAATGTTCTGTACATAACCTTAGTAGGCCTAAACTGACCTTCATTTTGGTTTTAAACAGTAAACTTGTGTTTTATGCAACAATTAATTGGTATAATGCACAATGAGCATATATTTAGAATCGAAAACAATCAATATAAGCTTATAGCGGTGATCCTTAATTTTTAAGACTCCCCCCCCCCCCCACACACACATTTTAGACTCGATTTTGTCTTATCTTTGGAGGTCTTAAAATAGACCGGGTTCCACCTTACTTCGCTACACGCATGCGTTCTTGTCACTAACAGCTTCCCAAGTTTCAAACATGCAGTCTTTCAGGCAGCGTGTCTCCCCCCCAGAACTGCTACTAGGCAAATATACTTCGCGCTCATTAGCGAAAGAGCCCCAACACGCAACCCAACAAAGCCTAATCCTGTCTCCTCCCGACAGATCGAATCGTCTGCTCCAGACATCTCATCGATCCATTTACACCGCGACCGCAGCAACACCGAAAACGACCTCAGACGAACCTGCTCAGGAATGTCAGCGTGGTACTGTAACACAATACAGTGAATGCGGATGGCGTGCGAGGTTTTGGGAGTGTTTTATGTGTGTGTGTGTGTGTGTGTGTGTGTGTGTGGTGTGTGTGGTGTGTGTGTGTGTGTGTGTGTGTTTTGTGTATACATACACTTCTTTTATATGCACGATGTGTGTGTATGATATATTCAATCTTACAAAGCTGCACAAAGAACGGCACAGCATGCAACTTAATCAGTATGGATGTTTTCGCGAGTGTAGTATCGGCAGGCTTTGGGGGAGGGTGGTGGGGGGTAAGGGGGGGGGGGTGCGGCGATGTGGGAGGGGTACAGGGTGGGTAATGGAAAGCAGACGACAGAAGAATCGATATAGACTTTGGAAAGTGCATCGGCTGTTGGCTACATCGGGTCAATGAATGATCGAAGGTGACCGACAGAGAGAGAGAGAGAGAGAGAGAGAGAGAGAGAGAGAGAGAGAGAGAGAGAGAGAGAGAGAGAGAGAGAGAGAGAGAGAGAGACAGACACAGATAAGAGAGAGAGAACTCAGAGAGAGAGAGAGAAAGAGAGAGAGAGAGAAAGAGAGAGACAGATAGAGAGAGAACTAAGAACTCGGGGAGAGAGAGAGAGAGAGAGAGAGAGAGAGAGAGAGACAGAGACAGACAGACAGACAGAGAGACAGAGACACACACACACAGACACCCCCCCCCCACACACACACAGCGAGGTTGTTAAAACGGCAGACAATCATTCACTCGCTGATTAAAAACTGGTGTGATAGAGGAAACGCTCCGTTGTTCGTCAGGCAACACTCTACGGACTGCACGTACATTATTGACCCGCTTGGTTTGTCAATCTACTGTGCATTATTGATGGAACGATTTGAATTGAGCCATGGAATGCTGCATCTAAAGCAATAACCCAGTCTACGATCCCTTGGTTACTATAATTATAGGCCTCCATTCTCTCAACACAATACACGGGGAAGCTGTCGATTCATGTTGTCGAGGTGCCCCTACATTTTGCTGGTCGCCGACTCCCCATTCCCCCCCACATCCATCCATCCAACCCCACCCCACTTAATCTCTATTTTCATCAGCATCTCAAGATTCATCCAACATCCCATTCTGTCCAAACTCACAGTCGAATCTCGTCGTCGTGTTTTCCCTACAGTTGCAGGGCGCCGACGCCCCCATCTCCCACCCAACCAACTATTTCTACCTACTTCAGCATCTCCACATTCATCCATTCTGCCCAAACTCACTGTCGATTGAAGTCATCGTGTTTCCCCTTCAGTTGCAGGGCGCCGCCGCCCCCATCTCCCACCCAACCAACTATTTCTACTCACATCAGCATCTCCACATTCATCCATTCTGCCCAAACTCACTGTCGATTGAAGTCATCGTGTTTCCCCTTCAGTTGCAGGGCGCCGCCGCCCTCATCTCCCACCCAACCAACTATTTCTACTCACATCAGCATCCCCACAGTCATCCAGCATCCCATTCTGTCCAAACTCACTGTCGATTGAAGTCGTCCAGCTGCTCCTCGAGCTGTCCCACGCGGACTTGGAGACGGGTGCGATCCTTGTTGGTCTCGTCGATGACCTTGCGAGCCTCTTCCAGCTCCGTCTCGTACATGGTCTTGACGGCGTTGGTCTCCTTGCCCCACTTGTTGCGCAGCTCCTCCAGCTCCGAGGCCAGCTTCCGGTTCTGGGCTTCCAGGAACCTCTGCTTCTCGATGTAGTTGGCGAAGCGCTCGTTCAGGTCGCGCATGTCCTTCTTCTCCTGCTCCCGGTGGTTTTTGTAGTCGTGCACTCCGTTGGTGGTGATGTTGGTGTAGTTGGGCACGGCCCCGAAGCCGCTGGTGATCTCCACGGTCCTGCTAATGCGGGATCCGCCCGGTGAGAACAGACCGCCCATGCTGGAGGAGGAGTTCCTGTTGATGGTTGTGGTCCTTGGGGTCGTGATTGTCGACCTTGGCCCGATGCTGGACCTGTAGTAGAAGTCTCCGGCAGGGTCGTCTAGGCCGTCCATTCCTCCTCCGTCGCCCGAGGATGAGCTGGTGATGACGGTTCGTTTCTCCGTCACCGAGCTCCCTACGGGCACCGAACCAAAGGTGGAGGATGTCCTGACCGTGCGAGACGACATGGTGGTTGTTGGTGTTGTGTGCGTGCTCTGGTTCTGCTAGCGTGTTTAGCCAAATCGCGGGGAGGATTCTCTCTTTGAGGTGCTCTGATTTTGTGTCTTTAAAGCGGTCGATGGTCCAATCTTTATTGTTCTAGGTGCACACGAAGGTGAGTTCTTTCCGGTATCCCGGATGATAAGACAGACCTAGACGTAAACGAAGTCAAGATTGACACAGTGCGATGAGGTATCGCAGCTGATGGAAGAAGCTTCACTTGCTCTTTTTAAAAAGGCTCCCGACTATATATAATTTTTATTATACTGTCAACTCCTAGATCCTCCTCAGTGATGCAGACTTCGCAGGTAAGGAAGCCGACAAGAACAATCACAAGCACCAACTGTATACGTAGCTCCAATGAACACACACACCGAAAAAACACAACCGACCTTACCTGTAAGCCACAGCGGCGCGACTATCCTGTCGAGATATAAAAATATCCAACACACACTGGCACGAAAACCTGTTTCACACTGGCTGACAAATATCACAAAAGTTTAACAGAAAGCGGTCGTTATCATCCGTGGAATATATCTATATATCCACCCGAAGCCTCAGTTCCGGTCTTGTGGCAAGCCAGTCAGACACTGACAAAGATCGAAAGAGTGTGCCAGCCTTCTTCGTATACGCTGCACCGATGTTTTTGTACAAGGAGGCGGGGCCTCGTTCACTGAGTCGAGCGGAACGTGTCACGCTACGGTGAATCGATTCTTCAGGTGAAGAAGGGAAGAAATAACAACAGTAGCAGTAAAAGCTGAGCGATGGGTTTTCAGTAGTAGAAGAGACCTTGCGAAACGAGGAGCGGTCGAAACTTGGCAGTTATGCACACTGACTCAGACAGGTAGGCAAAAATAACAAGACTGAAGAGTTAGTGCAGAAAGGCCAATGCTGTCGTGTCGTCTTCTGAGCCCTCAGCTGTCGTTTTGTTGTCGCTTGGAAGTTACACACGAGTGTGTATGCTTAGAATGACCCCTCCAACAATCAAAGCGGTATCGATCTTTTGTCGAACTTCGCCGATCATTTGTAAGGTGCTCTTCTGCAATAATGTATTGCAGGTAATCGAAAATAGAGTGGCCTCCGTGACTATCCACCTTGTACACCTTTTCCCCAACACGCTGTCGCACTACTGAACTGAAAGCACACACTCGAAAAGAAAAAAATACAGCTGTGTGAGAGTAGGAGTTGTGTCTGCTGCATACAGGCCTTTACCGCAGCTCTGAAGCGCGAGTGCAGTAGTTGCAGTTAGCTTAGGCAATCCCTTCTTGTCTGCCTGTCTGTGTGTCATTCCCTGCTTATTCCTCTATTCACTGCTAAGTAAAGACCTTTCCCTCCCTCTCTGTTCCTGTCCCCTCTCCCACCGCGTACATGCATTCATTCATGTCACACTGTGCGAAACACGCCTGCCGTACGCATAATATATTGTATTGAACCATGGGCGCTCGTCTCGTGTCGCTTTTGACACGAGCCTTGCCATTGGTGGGACAGGGCGTCACGTGACCTGACACCGTCTCACCAAGTTGACCTGACAAATATACTTTCCTACTTTTTCACCTGCCTGTTTTAGTTTGTTGCTTCTGAAAGGAAGCGTCTTTCGCTTCGCTGCTAACTTGCAGTACCTGTTTTTTTTTGAAAGGGAGAAAAAAGGCAGGGTAGGTTTTAAATCATACCGCGTTCATTTCTCACACCTCATACTGATGGGGAGGTGACACTGACAGCAAGCTGTTGCGTAGCAGACGACGATTTCTAAACCGAAGCAGACAAGTTTGAAAGGGGTTGAACAAGATTTAATTTCATTGCCGAAAACTGTTGGTAACTAGTTGTGTTTGGAGCAACATGTGTGTGGGTAGTGTGTGTGTGTGCGTGTGTGTGTGTGTG
>NW_027126869.1:0-92924 GCF_037325665.1 Littorina saxatilis | reverse complement strand
TCATTTTGTTCGGGATTGGATAAAGGCGAATTATGGCACTGCGAAGGAACTTACATCCTTTCCATTAAACGATGTCTTTTACTCCGTGCAAACAATCGTGTCTTCACTACAGATCAAGCAGACCCTTTATCTATGTTACCAAAAAACTTCCATTTTAACACATGTCACGTCACAATTCAACAGTCTAGCCACTTGTTTAGAAAGAACTTTTGTATTGTATTAATTGTCTCGTCACTCTATTTGTTACTCTATCTCAGCAATTAGTTTCCAGTTATTAGTGTAAAATATGTCTTGCTTCTGTATTAATGTGACTGACACATATCTTTGATCTTGACAGTTTGCAACAAGGCATGCTACAGATGCTACGCAAAATATGCAAAGCATATGAAGGATGTTTCATGTGGTTTTTTTTTTAGTATCTCAACAAAGGCAACCAAATGCACACACGCACAAAAACAAAACAAAAACATAGTCAATATTCTTCAAAGTATAACAATCCCGAGGAAGCTGACATTAGCTACCCAAATCACTTTTATAATACTATATGAAAACTACTCAGGTGATTTCTTGAATCCGTCGCGATATAACCTTCGTGGTTGAAAACGAAGTTAAACACCAAATAAAGAAAGAAAGAATTTCTTGAATAAAACACACTGCGAGCTTGTCGTCACATCATTAAAACACAAAGGTCCCAACATTGTGCTTCAGAAATACAGATACACGGTGACCCCCCAAAAAACAGAACCCATGACAATGCTAATAACTTTTGCATCTGTGCCACAAACTATTTCATATAATATTTGGTGTACATTAAATTTCAGTTTATGCATGATCTTATCACAAAGTGTCCAATTTAAAGGTCAAGTCGTCTGATTGTTGTGCTCTTTCGAAAAAATATCCAAATTCAGGAATCGGCTGAGAAGTAGGAGAATTGTAATTGAGTAGTACCCTCTCTCACCCTCTCCAAATAAACCTTCTAGACTTTTACCTTTGGAAATATCTGAGGGTCCAAATATACAAAAACACCCCAGATCATTGGTGATCTGGAAAAAAAATAATAGCCAATCTTGAGGGTTAAATGGCGCGAGTGTGTTTAACGCACAGTGCCAAACCTCCTACTTTGAAGCCGATTCCTGAATTTGAATACGTTGTTTGAAAGAGCACAAAATTCAAACCACTTGACCGTTGAACTTAATGATGTGATCATGCATAAGCTGAAACTAATGTACACCAAACATGAAGTAGTTCTTTGGACAGATGCAAAAGTTATTAGAACTGTTATGGGTTGCACTCTTTTGGGGTCACCCTGTATGATTAGCTCTCAAAACATATGTTAGACTGCTTTTTCAATACGTAGACACATCAACAACTAAATGAGTTAGTGCTCATAAATTAACCAGTCACTGGTCTGCCTTAATGCTGTCCTTGGCCAACGCAGCAATTATGTGTAAATGTGGTTCACTGCCCACCGTCAAACCAAAAGCAATCTCTGAGCGTTGCTGTGAAGGAATAAAGAGTACACTGTCGACCATTCAATTTCTCATTGCTCAAACAGTTATAGGACCTCATGAATTGGTTGGTTTAATGTGCTTAGTCAACAACGTATGTGTACAAGTGTAGCACTTCCTCAGTTCAAACCAAACACAATATATATTTGCTTTGCTGGAATAGAAAAAAGAGTGCCAAAGCAATTCTGTCATTTGAAGTCAGTGGTCTTGTCGCTTACCTTTGTTTAGCACAAGTTTAAACAGCCTAAAAGTCAGCAACATCTGCCTTTAAACTGCCCAAACCTACCGACGCAAGAAACTTCCGGGTCGGGTTTCAGGGTCCAGATAAATGTGTAGATAAGGGCTTACCCCAAATAACATCAGAATCGAAACAACTATCCACAACCCAAGTACACCAGGGAATTCCCAAATCCGCACTGCGCATGTGCACGAACCAACTCAGTGAAGCCTGTAAACAATCTGAACCGAGGCAACAGGATGCTTGTATAATGCGAACCCTACTTAACATAGGGAAAACCCCATTCCTACTTATACAGCAGGCATATCCCTTGGGGCCGTGAAGTGTGTTAAAAGATTGTCGCGCAATGGTTGGAGTGGAATCTCATCAAATTAATAAAATTAAAAAATTTAAAGCGTTACTCCCAGCATGTAGTATTGAGGTCATTTTGGGTTCGAGGTTTGAAAGCAGTCGACGTAGACTCTAAATTTAAACCAAGCAGCGGGTGGTGGAGCAAGTAATAAATCGATGAGCTGGTCGTTATATTCAAAAACGAGAGTAGCTGAACAGCGTGCGTGAATAATGCAGACTGTAGAGCAGAAAGCCATGACACAAATTAGACGAGTGGCGCTCTCAGCAGTATCCATAATTGAACTGAATGCCTCGGTAATAATTAGGTTTCGTTAGTCAAACTAAATATCCGTAAATTTCACAACCAAGATAAACTCTGAGATTAGCTTGCTTTTTTTTCATCGTCGAGCAAATTAAATGTGTGTGTGTGTGTGTGTGTGTGTGTGTGTGTGTGTGTGTGTGTGTGTGTGTGTGTGTGTGTGTGTGTGTGTGCGTGCGTGCGTTTGTGCGCGCGCGCGCGTATGTGTGTGTGTGTATGTGTGTGTCTATGTGTGTGCCACGGTGTGTGTGTGTGTGTGTGTGTGTGTGTGTGTACTGGTCCTGTGGTAACATCTGGTATATGCTTAACTTATATAAGAGTCCATCACATATACCAATTAACATCTAACAACAATGCAATGTAAAAATCTACTAAATATGGAATTACAATTTAGCTTTAACCTCATGCAAATAAAAATGCACTTAATTAACACGGTACAAAACATTTTAAACAACAAGCAACCCTTTATTTATTACGCATTCATATGTTAGAAATCTGTATCCAGCAACCCATGATGCTCACTGGTCAAGATCACGTGACAACTTATTAACTCGTGCGATCTCTGTTGGTAACCATCGACCCATATTGGAAAGAAAAAAGAACAAATACTGTTTTAAAACACAAAAAAATACACACCTGCTTTCAGAATACATATTCAGCTACAGCAGAGCATTCAAGTATTTTTTCCAAGGCTGAGAAAGAGTACGTCAGCTGCCACCTGATGATACGCATAGGAAATACTTACTCTCCTAAACATACTTGTGAATAATGTTACAGATGTCAGGTGATATAACGTTTTAAGCCGCTGACAGGTTATCAACTTGCTGTTCTAATCAAGGTTAAGGCTGCCTATGATAAAACATAATATGTAAATGTGCAGCTTAACTATAAGTTAAGCTTGCGTTGCTTTTGACCAAAGTGCCTGTTGTTACAGTACGATGAAATATAATGCAACGTAACACGTACGTACCGTACTATACAATCTACAACTATACATATATTTCCCTTTTTGAGTAGGTTTATTTAGTTATTATCTGTTGTTTGTACGCGTATGTATCTTTGGTGGTTTGCTTGTTTACTTGTGACTTTCTATTGTTGTTTGTTTGTTTGTTGTTCACTTTCACCACCTGAATTCAAGCATACATATCAAATACACAAACTACTCATATAATTATGAACAATCGTGTGTACGACGACACTATTATTCAACCAACTTAATAATGTACTTATTGTGTGGCTTCAAATAAAATTAGAAAAACAGAGAAACACGGTTTGCTAAATTAGGTTTCAAGTTATTCCTCGACGACGAGCAGTTTCCTACCGACCTGAAAGTGTTGGTACCCGACGTTAAGATTATTTATTTTCGTGTTTTTGTTGATATAGCTGAGATTCATTTGGGTTTTAAGAGTGTAAGTAGTTCATTTAAGACCCCATTTGCAAGTTTTCTCATTTTCTTTTGATACGTAGACTGTGAATATGTTTATTGATCCCACCACTGTCTAGGCTTTTACATGCATTTAGAACATCCTTTTACGTGGACACATACCAAAAATAACAGCCAGGTTGGTTCCTATGTAGACATACATTAATTGTTTAGAGTAACACTGGTGTCACTTAAGGTTGTTAAGTATACCAAGTTTGTGACAATTAATATTGTGTTTGTAAGCGCGATATCTCCGCAACGATTTTAGGTATACGTAGTGTAGTGTGGCAGCATTACACGTGCAAGTACTGTTATAACGTAGCGGCACTTCCTTAAATCCTTTTTATCTTCTTTCTTATTTTTTTTCTTCTCTTTTTTAGTAGATTTTCGTGTTGTTATAATTGTGTGTTTTTCTCTCGTTGATTTGATTAATTATTTATTAGGTTAAGTGCTAATTTATTTGATCTTTTTCGTGGTATTGCACATCCGTTTCTTATTCTCTTTTTTTATTAAACGTGTCCCGAGAGAAATGGGCATGAGTAGATTTACTTTACGTCCATGATCTAGGCACCTTTCACTGTACCCGTTGTGAACTTTCCAAGGTTCCAGATGACATAGGTCTAACACACACACACACACACACACACACACACACACACACACACACACACACACACACACACACACACACGTAAGCACGCTCTCTCTCTTTCTCTTTCTCTCTTTTTTTCTCTCTCTCTCTTTCTCTCTTTTGACAATCCTTTGTAAACGTAATAGTCTGGGGACTCGTGGCAAAATCGTTCTGATTCTGAACAAAGCATGATAATTGGCACCAATTGACCTTTTCGCAATCTCTGTCCAGACCAGGGAACCCCTGTTTGCACTTGAAGTATTCTAAAGCAAACTTGGTTTATTTTCAGAAAGAGGAGTGTACTGCACACATTTGATCATCCATGACTCGAACATGCCTCGCACGCGTCCGTCGCACCGTCAATTAAGTTAACCAATACATTTGAAATAAATGCTTCTTTCAATAATTATTTAATGACAAAAACTGTAATCATTGATCAAACGCCGAGTTATAAAGTTATGTATCGATTGGAGATTGGATTTCCCTTCTTTGAGTCATGTGACGTCAGAGGCCGACAAAACTTTATAATTTGGCTTTTCAGGTTGACCGAAACTTCAAAGGAACTCAAAAAAAAACCGTCATGTGTTTGATTGCGTGTGTGTGTGCTGTTTAATGTCAAAACAACAACAAAGTCAGTACATGACGTGTGTTTTGTAGTTCCTTTGAAGTTTCGGTCAACCTGAAACGCCCAGATATGAATCTTATGTGTTTGATTGCATGTGTGTGTGTGTGCTCGTTCACTCGTCAAAACAACAACAAAGTCATAGTACCTGAAAGGAATTCGATCGATACATAAATGTTATTTGCGTGTTTGACCAAAATATGACATTTTACACAGATCTCGACAGTTATTGTTCACCTCGACCGCTAGCGCGGTCTCGGAGAACAATGACTGTCTCGATCTGTGTAAAATGTCATATTTTGGTCAAACACGCAAATAACGTATAATATTTCATCTTTAGAATAAACAGATCCCCAGCAAATTTACGGTAATTGCAATCTACGTTTGTAACTTTGGGTGTATGAAACTCTGTTGTGTGTGTTCTTTCAGAAATAATAGAAACATGTTTAGAAATCATTTTAATATCAAATTGTATGTGCAATATCTTCATAATTGCCCATTCCTGTCAGAATACAAAGAATATCGTAAAACTGGAGCTGAACTTGCCTACTTGTGTTATTGAATATCTCTTTGATCATAGCTGAATCCTTCGTTCGGGAACACTCATACTTGTGCGCCATGTTCGAACCAGAAACGCAATTTTGGCGGTCTGTAAAACATCACATCTGCTGTGCCGAGGGGCAAGTTCATTTTCACAATCAGCCCTAAAACATAGCTCGGACAGAAACCTCCGCCAGAATCTCGGGAAGTTTTCCTGAGGGTATAATGTCTTTGCTGCTTCGTGAGCCGGCTGCGCTTTTCTTTGTCATTTCACGTTCTTCGTGCATATTTGACCCGCAGAGTGTGCCAATGTCAATTGTCAGAATGGGCAATAGAGAAGTCGACTTGACAGTATTTGCAGTGCGCGTAAGTCTTGCCAGCATTCGACGCCACAATGTCTGGTTGGGAGGCAAACACCTGTGTCGGGACAGATTTCTTCTTGGTCTCTGGTTGAAGCAAGCGACCACACTGTAGTTCTTTCTGTATAATGGAAAAACGTAAATGGCGGCAAGTTTTGCTTTCTCCTGTCGACCTTCTCTCGTCTCGTCACTCAGTTTTCTTACGAGATTCAATATGGCGCTAGTAACATGTTTATCACTAAACTGAGTTAATCTAGACAGTCGTGTCGACCACTCTAAATACACGAACAGTATCCATATATCCAGACTTTAAAGTCAAACCTTCTTATAACTGTTTCAGACGTGAACAATTCAATCCTACGTCTGACAGTTATACGCATAGACAAGCAATAGCGAGATAAACGCGTCAGATTTCGTATTCACTATAAGCACTTTTCGCAACCCCCCCCCCCCCTCCCCCCCCTCCCCCCAAAAAAACCACACACACAAAAAAAACCATGATTTTCAGGCCTCAATGTTGTCACCTCAACCACAAGTTTGATTTAAACAAAACGTTATTCAAAATACATGCCATGAACCGATTGAAAATATGCAACTTGGACACTAACTCAAAAAAACCGCTTATTTTGCGTGACCAAAACAATAACACATTACACAACTCTTCATGAAGGTGGACATAACAATAAATAGCCAGAAGAACAAATTGTGGGGGTAGGGGTGGGGGACTAAATAAAAACAGAGATTAGATCAAAACAAATGTAGCTGTCGCTGTAACACAGATCGAGCTCCAGAACTAAAGGATTTGGGATTAATCAAGTCATCAAATCTCTCTGAGCAGATGATGTGGGTTCCGCCCAATGCGATGGGTCTAATATCTGTTTGGTTAATTTGTCTTTATCCCGTGACCTGCCTCTTTGTCTCTGTTAGATGAGGAGGTGATTATTCTGGATAATCCATCACAACCATATGGATAATCCATCACAACCGAGTCTCGAACTTACCTGTCATTGGTCATTGTCTTTGATCTCAGAGTACAATTGAATAATTTATAGAGGTCATCGGCATATTTATCGTTAACTCGGGGACTATTTTCTTCAGCAAAACGATTGAGATATTCTGCGGTATAAAAGTCGAACTCACGTTTAGCTAACGCTCTACATACATTTTAACATTGAAGAAATAAAGAAAACAACAAAGAATACACATAATCTGCTGGGGTGAAAAAAGCTGAGTGAAGATTATGAGTTGGCCGAAGCGGTGAGAGAGAGAGAGCGAGAGAGAGAGAGCGACAGAGACACACAGTGATTCAAGGCGCACAACTCTAGTACTCTTCATAGGCAACCGCTTAGATCAATCCCGACAACAAAATCCTGATTCAAAATCCTGAGCGACGAAATAAGAATTAAACTAAAACAGTATGCTTACAGTTTTGTTCATTTGCTATCGCTTTTAGAGCATTGATTGCTAAATCTGGTTCAATTGATTGCTAAATCTGTCTGGTGCAGATCTATCGTCTGCTTACAGAATTTTCGGCTTCTGAACAATTTACCAACAACATGGAAATTGCCACTTACAAAGTTAGAGATACGGTTAAAATAAAAGGTGGCGAAGAAGGTCGGATCTTGCGCGTGTTATTTTTCAATTTTAAAGTTAACAACGGTGTCTAGGTTCAGGTCATGCATGCAAATAGATTTACAAGTTTTGACCAACATTGAAAAAAACAGCAGAACAAAACTATACTGCAGCGATAACTGCGGGCCTAAGACTGAACGACAGACATCAAAGTAAGGCTCACCTAAAATTAATGACGATTGAAGAAGTAAGTAATCCAAATTTGAACCCTGAAGCACAACAGCTCGAATAAGCACAAATTCAGCAATCATCATCATCGCTTGTAAAATCACACACGCAGTCTTTTTGGCGAATGCCTCTGACAACCGACTTGTCACTTGAGGGTCACCGACTGAAACCGGTCGGTTTCAACACGCTAGAAATAACTGTCATTCGTTTTCTTAAGCAGTATAGATGACTGAATACAAAAGCAGACGTTTTATCGCGCGTTTACCAAAAAGACAAAAGGGGACTCGTTAACTTTTCGCACATGAATTTGATGACACGATTTGCGGTCGCGGAAGGTTTGATGAGCAGAAAACAGGCACTCGCAGAGTTTGTGTCAAAAAGTTGATTTTTTTTAATGAAAACGTCGGAGTAATGGGATAAAAAGCTTACACACCTCGTCCTGAATATCGTGCATATTTTCCAGAGGCTCGGTAATACCTGAAAATCTACCCTAGGGAAAATATGCACGATATTCATAATTTGGAATATGTAACCTATATATAGGTACGGACAACTCGTGTTAGAACTACCTCCCGTGCTACGTTGTTCACATTTAGATTGTCTTTTTTATTTAATCATTTTTCCACTCTTTTAGCTTTTTTGGGTTTACTTGTGTCCCCCCCCCCCCCCCCCTCCTTAATCGATTCTTTGTACTTTCACGAGCTATTCCTGAGAAAATGGTGCTTTGTTCAACGAGTAAAAGATTGTTTTGTTTTCTTCCCACGAGTCCCCAGACTATGACACAGACAAGCTCATTTTCTTTCCACATTTATCAAAGTCATAAAACGTACTGAGGGGCGGGTCTACTCATCTTGCAAAGAACAGAGCGGTACACACAGCCAATGGGAAACCGAGTATAATCGTGCCTCCTCTTCTGGAGAAACAACCAATCAGCGCCGACGTTAGCTGGCGAAAATAATTGCACAACGTGTGTGCAATGTGGAAAGTTCGCCCACAGAGTAGGCCCCCTACAGTATCTGCACCCAGCGATATTGAAGGAGTTCTTTAGGACTAATTTTGAGAGTAAATACCTTATTCTATGGTCAGATTTCTTACAGATGCTTGCCAAAGATTCAAAATGATGTACTCTGGCGTCTTTGACTTGGCATTCTGTGGTGAGATTGTGTTATTCTGAAAGCCTTCGTGCTGCTCAAGTGAGCGTTTGCGACATCATGTTGCTTGGACAAGCCGACCAGCAAGCAATCAAAGGGTAAGAGAGAGAGAGAGAGAGAGAGAGAGAGAGAGAGAGAGAGAGAGAGAGAGAGAGAGAGAGAGAGAGACAGACAGACAGACAGACAGACAGACAGACAGAAACAGAGAGAGAGAGAGAGAGAGACAGAGAGAGAGAGAGAGAAAGAGACAGATAGACAAACGGAGAGAGAGAGAGAGAGAGAGAGAGAGAGAGAGAGAGAGAGAGAGAGAGAGAGAGAGAGAGAGAGAGAGAGAGAGAGAGAGAGTTCAAATGCCTAGTGCCTGATAATTAATAAAATGAATACCGGTAATGTACAGTAAAAAAACGAAAACCACTAAGTCTCGGGCGAAGTAGTGCACCACAATAATGTATCGGAGTGTTGATTTCTGAGAAATAACATGACTCATTCAACTAAGACCGTATGACGTACCGATCGAAGCTTCGCTGCCCCCTCTCTACTCCCTTCCCCGTTTGTTCTCGCTTCGTCATACCACACGACATCGTGGTTGGGTGATTTCAGTTGTACTGCAGTGGAACCCTCTTGCAAGACCTCGAAGAAAACTCAAAACATTTGGCCTTTAAGATAAGGGAGTCTTAAAATGGAGGTAAATACACGATGTTTATAAACCGAAAATCTGAAACAGAAAGGCGATACACTTGGTGTGGTCTTTGATTTGGGGGGGGGGGGGGGGGGGTGTGTCGGGATCGAAGGGTATAACCGTATACGTCTTTCACTTGAACTAGTCTGCATGTATGATGCCATATGTGACCCTCCACCACGGAATGAGTCGCATGTCACCTTTGCATGATTTTCATATGTTTACATTTTCCTAAAGAGTTTTTTATGCTCTATCCAGTGGTGAAACCCGTTTTAGAAAAGAGCGACAACTTTTCGAGTTATAAGCCTGTGACTAAGGTGACCCTCACACTGTTACCAGACACTCCCCTGACTTATATTAAGCCTAGCGCAGAACTGCGCGAGGTGACATGCGACTCATTTCGTGGTGGAGGGTCACATATTGATTGTACAGTTTGCTATATTCTTTTCACGGTAATGTTGAATGTGACCAGATCGTGTTTAGCTGGATGACGTGTTCCATTTCGCGCGAGGACTGCTGGGAGTCTCATAATCCAAAATATTACAATCACAAAGCTTTTGGGATTGCAATGACGTGTTTCATAAGGCAGTAACTTAACGGTATGTATGTCATATTCGATTCTACAATAGCTGTAATTGAATCTAATACGGTAACTTCAATTATGTTTAGATGTGATGATACTTAGCTGGAATGTATGAATTTAAAAACGCCAGTTCCCGATTCAATCCAATTTTCGTCCAGAAACTTGTTGAGGCCGAGCTTATTTTGACACATTCGAAATTGACATTATTATGGTAGTTGTTTACGAAAACTATACGTTTTGGGGAAAACCCGTGCTCAAATCGTGGACAAAGGGGCGGTTTATTTCCACCTGACTTACTCGTGTCTAGACACTTAGTGAAGACATGTATTTATAACACGAAAATACTGACAGATAGTGTGCCCATGATTCGATATGTATTTTAAAGAGTTATCCGTTTAAAACTAAATTGACTCCCCTACCACCAACCCCCACTTACACCCACACCCCTTGCCGCATTGTTGCTATATTCGAAAAATGCGCGCCACTTGCCACACTTGACCTGCTTTCGGAAGAAAGGGGGCGCAGGAGTTATTTGATTGTGTATTGAAACGTGTTTTCTTAGAGGATTTCAGCTTTACTCTTCACATTGCTTATGACCAGACCGTTTGACAGTCTAGTGTGTGCTTATTTTAAAGAACAGTGCATATTTCATATTAATGCGCATGCGACTTTTCTTTATCGGTGAATTAAGGAACTCGATTTTCAAAGTGCATTTTGCGACTATGCAAATTGTGTGCTACACCAAAGGTACGTACGTTGGAAAATAATACTGTGACGATTCATTGTGTGATTTTGCACAACACTTTTAACATGGTATTATTGCAATGAGAGCTACTAAACTTAGTGACACAAATATGTTGCAACACATTTCGTTACTAAAAAGTCGTTCTGATGTTATTTCATTGAAACTTTCTATGCCATTTAAGACAATTTAATTAGCTTTCTGGCACACTTTTTTTTTTATCGAAGATTTGTTTTTACTGAGGTCACCTGATCGCCCCCAAACCTAACTGACAAAAGCGTAAGGCATCAATTAAATATTGACGAAATTAACGGTAGGTATAGATTTGCAACTATTACACTCGCGGATAAAATCATAATAATCATCTATCCAGAACAGGTTGTTTCGTTTAGTTACCTTGCGTTGTTTTCGTGATATATGCAATTTTTATTGATGCCGTTGTCGATCGCATAAGCGGTCAAATAATAGGAGGTTTTTGCTTCAATTTGGAGAAGTACCATGAACAAAAATCTCTTTATTTCAAAAGAACATATTAATTGATTTGACTTATATCTCGTATGCTAAAATTCCCAAGTTATGCCTACCCTTAATTGTGTTTGGTTTTTAATTGGTACCTTTCGTTGTTGTTTGTTGATTTTGGGGGTACTATTTACAAATTTGAGCGGGCATCTGGTTACCCTAGTGCAATAAAAAATTCGATTCGAAAAAGTGTGCCAGATAGCCACGTAAAGTAATTTGAATGGCATAGAAAGAGTGAATGAATTGACATGGGAATGACTTTTTTAATTTCAATGTTCAGTTCACACTGGTGCACGGGTGCTTTTTTTTTAATATGATTTCATACGATTACCAGTAATGTACAGTACAGAAAAGAAAGTCACACCCGGGCGTAATAGAAACCTCTGTATGTATCGGAGTTTGAGTGTTGATTTCTGAGAAATGAAATGACTCATTTCACTGAGACCGTATCGATTCAGTGTGACGTACCCAAGCCACACTTCTTCGTCCCTTCGTCACACTGCACTCTTACCGCGACATCGTGGGAGGGGATTTCTGTTGTACAGTGGAACCCCTCTTGTAAGGCCTCCAACAATCTAAGAACATAAGCCTTTAAAATTAGAGATTCTTAAAATGGAGGTAAATGTACGGTGTTTATGAACAGAAAATCCGAAACAGCCAGGTCATACAATGGGTGCGGTCTTAATTTGGGGGAGTGGGTGCCTTAAACGAAGGATTTAATCGTATATGTCGAATGAATGAATGCATGATACCCTGTTGGTAGTGCAGTACGCTATGCTGTCCGACGTCACAAGTCGTGTGTGAACGTGTCCAGTGTGACAAAAAGTTGTGTTCAAAACTAGGATGACACCTGAATGACGAGGTCCCTTCGAGGACGGACTGCCGTGTGTTGTAGCTATATATATTAGTAGTTATCGTTAGATGTGGTTGTGATATCAAGGTTTATTAGTCACAATGTCGAGAAAGGCGGAATCAAATCAGATCGCGGCGTAAGCTCGGATAGTCGTTTTCACTGAACAATGAACATTGAAGTGATCAGAATTTCAGAGAATTGTCTTTTACTTTCACAGAACTGTCCCTGCTGATCATGAAAGACTTGCGATTATGTAACAATGCGCGAGTCGCAATGATCCAGGTAGGAATTATGCACAGTGAATGTGACCTCTTCTAGTCTCTCTCTCTTTCACTCCCTCTGTTTTGTTCATCAAGTCGTCAGGTCAGTTACGTTTTAATTTTGGTGCGGTGTAAACCATTGTGCCTGCAGACACTTTTGCTTCTATCTCGCCAGGGGGTGAAATCTCTTTCAAATTGTAGTCAAAGTTATCCAGTTCTTACAAGTGTCTCTTGTTTTTCTGCTAAATTGCCATTCAATGCAACCCCCGTCGATAAGACTTCAGATCCAATTTCTAGGACACACGACTGCGTACGAAAGATTGGGCATGCTTTTCTCTTTTTTGACGATTTGCCTTTTCGCTTGTTGTGTACTCAATTCTTCATCAAAGAATGTTTATGGGAAATATCTCGCTCCACTGTTTTTGAAGTGACCGTCTAAAGATGGCGCCCGTAAGTGATTAGTCACTTCCTGCGAGATATCACTTGGTTATGACGACTTACTGCAATATATCAATTGACATAGGGTGCATGTTTGACCAATGGTTAGTTACAGTTTCGTCATGACCCGTAAAAACGCAATAAATATATATATAGTCTCTTTATCCAAAATAACATAATAATCACATAGCGTTTGGGCTCACAAGGACGTGTGTTGCAAGGCAGTAAACTTAGCGGTATGTATGTCACACTTGTTTTCACAATGACGTCATTTCAACTTGTTTTCTTTTTTCTAAAGGATGTCACACTTTGCAAGAATGTATGGATTATAGAATGCAAGTGCCTGATTCGTTCCGATCTTTTTTTTCATTGATCAAGACTTGTATAGCTTCATGATATACATGTAACAAATGCGTGGTTGAAAGAAATAGTTATCATCAAAACAAAGTTTAGGGAATCCTCGTGCTCAAATCGTGACGAATTTAAAGGGGGCTTTTATTTCTGCCTTCCTTATTTTGGTACTTCAGACATGCATTCATGACACTGAAATACTGACCTGTTTTCTATTCATGATTCGATGTCATGTATAATAAAGAGTATCCGTTTCAAACGTATAAGACTACCCCGTCTCACTTACACCCACACCCCTTACCGCATCGGCCCGCTCCCACCTGCTAACGGAAAAAAAGGAGCGCATTAGTTATTTAAGTGTGTATTGAAATGTGTTTTCTAAGGGGATGTCAGCGTTACTCTTCACAATGGACCGGCTGATAGTAACATGATACAATTGGAATGTGTTTGTATCCAAGGGTTTCAAGTATGCAGGCCAAGTGGCTTGATTTTAACGCTTTTTAAAACATATTGTCGAAATTCGGAGTAGGATGAGGTTTGACACAGAGCAGCGGACATACTCATCCAACCTGAACCCCCTAGACTATCTGTAATTGCTATTTGAACTCATATATTATCTTCAGAAAAACCAACAGGTGAAAATCTGGAGGTCTAAAATCGGGTCGATGTGCCTACCGCTCATTGCCAAACCTTCGAAAGAGCATAACAGTCTGAACATTCCAGATAAAAACTTGGAACTTTATGAACCTATCATCTCATTTTTCAAGCCATCGTACATCAAATAAAAAGTAATTTTCTGGACAAATTACGGATTTGCTTTAGCACTTTAGTCGGTGGCAGTTTTGGGGGTCACCTTGTAACCTATCCCAGTCATAATGAGTATCTTAAACAAATGAGGCAGAGCGCTATTTAGAGATCAAATAACCAAAGGGAAGTAAGCGCTCTAAATGCATACGACATGTATAATGGAGTAAGCGAGAGTTATACGGAACCAATCTCCTGGCACCTGAGAGAATAACAAGCATTGAAATGAACAAGCGACTTTCATCCTCAAATGAAACAAACAAGTATAATGCAGTAATAAAATAAGAAATATATCCTAGGGGATGAAAGTCGCTTGTTTATTTCAAATGCTTGCTATTTTCTCAGGTGCCAGGAGATTGGTTCCGTACAACTCTCGCTTACTTCACTACGCATGTCGTCTGCATTTAGAGCGCTTACTTCCCTTTGGTTATTTGATCTATCCCAGTCATGGTAGAACGTTTTGTCCCTGTTACTTAAGTTGCGCGTGGGAGTATAATTTTGGCACTGTTTGTTTTCTTTTCTTACTTTATTACTGTATTATACTTGTTTGTTCATTTGTCTTTTACCTGACCGTTTATTTTGTTCCAGGAGAGTGGTAGCGACGTGATCAAGTTTTATTGCTAGTCGAAGTTCAGGTTAAAGGACAGTCATGTTGAATCTGGAATCCTGGGACTTATTCTGCCGTACAGCGTCTTATAAACATTTTCCAGACAAAAGACAAATATTCCTAACAAAATTAATTTACGACGGTTTTACTTATTTCGCCAAGAATGACTGTGCAGTGTGCGACTTCTGCCACTGTAATTTTCAATCATGGACAGAAGGGGTCAAAGGGGCTCATTCCACGCATGCAAAAACGTGCTCTATGCTTGATGGAACAGATTGCAAATCATGTTCTGTGGATCTGTTCAAAGCTGCCGGGGAAGCCAGATGTTGTACGCAAAAGAATGAGGATGTTGAGACCCCTTATGAAGCACCACAGAGCTCAGAGGTGGTCACTAAGAGTCCCCAAGCATTACAAAGCATCGAGATGGTCACCGAGAGTCCCCGATCACCACACAGCTCCGAGGTGCTCTTCGGAAGTCTACAAGAACCACAAATCTCCGAGTTGCTCTTCGAGAGTCCCCAATCACCACAAAGCTCCGAAGTTCTCTTCGAGAGTCCCAAAGAACCACAAAGCTTCGAGATGGTGACCGAGAGTCCCCAAGAACCACAAAGCTTCGAGGTGGTCCCCAAAATTCCCCCAAAACCACCAAGAGCCGAGATGTTTACCGAGACTCCCCAAGCACCACAAAGCTTTGAGGAGGTCACTGAGCATCCCCAAGCACCACAAAGCTCTGAGTTGGTCACCAAGAAACCCCAAGCACCACAAAGCTATGATGTGGTCACAGAGAGTACCCAAGCACCACAAAGCTATGAGATGGTCACAGAGAGTACCCAAGCACCACAAAGCTATGAGATGGTCACAGAGAGTACCCAAGCACCACAAAGCTATGAGGAGGTCACTGAGAATCCCCAAGCACCACAAAGCTATGAGATGGTCACTGAGAAACCCCAAGCACCACAAAGCTATGAGATGGTCACAGAGAGTACCCAAGCACCACAAAGCTATGAGATGGTCACTGAGAATCCCCAAGCACCACAAAGCTATGAGATGGTCACTGAGAAACCCCAAGCACCACAAAGCTATGAGATGGTCACTGAGAATCCCCAAGCACCACAAAGCTATGAGATGGTCACAGAGAATCCCCAAGCACCACAAAGCTATGAGATGGTCACTGAGAAACCCCAAGCACCACAAAGCTATGAGATGGTCACTGAGAATCCCCAAGCACCACAAAGCTATGAGATGGTCACAGAGAGTACCCAAGCACCACAAAGCTATGAGATGTTCACTGAGAATCCCCAAGCACCACAAAGCTATGAGATGGTCACTGAGAAACCCCAAGCACCACAAAGCTATGATGTGGTCACAGAGAGTACCCAAGCACCACAAAGCTATGAGATGATCACTGAGAAACCCCAAGCACCACAAAGCTATGAGATGGTCACTGAGAATCCCCAAGCACCACAAAGCTATGAGATGGTCACTGAGAATCCCCAAGCACCACAAAGCTATGAGATGGTCACAGAGAGTACCCAAGCACCACAAAGCTATGAGATGGTCACTGAGAAACCCCAAGCACCACAAAGCTATGAGATGGTCACAGAGAGTACCCAAGCACCACAAAGCTATGAGATGGCCACTGAGAAACCCCAAGCACCACAAAGCTATGAGATGGTCACTGAGAATCCCCAAGCACCACAAAGCTATGAGATGGTCACTGAGAATCCCCAAGCACCACAAAGCTATGAGATGGTCACTGAGAATCCCCAAGCACCACAAAGCTATGAGATGGTCACTGAGAATCCCCAAGCACCACAAAGCTATGAGATGGTCACTGAGAATCCCCAAGCACCACAAAGCTATGAGATGGTCACTGAGAAACTCCAAGCACCACAAAGCTATGATGTGGTCACTGAGAGTACCCAAGCACCACAAATCTATGATGTGGTCACTGAGAATACGCAAAATACATCATTTATGTTGATGTTTGACACAGGAAAGTCTGTCAGTAAGCTTGTGCCTTTTCTGGGATACGACTGTAAGATGTTCGAAAAAACACACAATGAAACTGATGCAAAAGAATGGAAAAGTATGAAGAATACCTTTTTTCAGTTTCACCAGCTGAAGTTCAAGCAACATCTCGTAATATGTCCGCTGGTTTCAAATTACGCACTTCTGTACAACGTGGCTTTCGTACACGAGAGAATTCGGTATGGTTCTTTCCGTGGACATGATGTAGTTCGCTGGCCATTCCGTTTATCCAAGGACGGCTATTTCTTTGAAGAAAACACGCAGACAATCAAGTGCTTTGCCTGTGGGCAGGCACAGCCATCGCACGCCGCCAACTGCCTGCGACTGTTTGAAAACATTCCGTTCAGGTTTAGCCTGGAAGTTGCTCCGATGTTGAGTGATACTGATCAAGTTGACTCTCAGTCCTTGAACATAGCGCTCAGAACTGTCACGAACGTGGATATATGGAGTTTGTTCAACATCGACAGGAGACCTCCTCGCCGTCCTGACCAAGCTGGAAGCGTCAGATCTCTTCCATCTGCCTATGTCAACTTAGACGACAGACGGGATTCTTTCCGCGTCTACAATGTGTGTGACGAGTTTACTCAGTTTCTTGCTGAGTGTGGATTCTACGCACGTAAGTGTGTAGGGGGTAACAGTTTTATCATGTTGTTGCTTTTATTCTTTTTCGAAGTCTTCATCCATCTAACTCCTCCCGGGCCTTCATTTTGTCTCTCTCTTTCTCTCTCTCTCCCTCTCTCTCTCTCTCTCTCTCTCTCTCTCTCTCTCTCTCTCTCTCTCTCTCTCTATATTTATTGCAGGACATTTTATTTCTACTTAAATACAGGTTGTAAGACTAGGCTGTGCCTTAAATTTGATATGTATTCTCTCTCTCTCTCTCTCTCTCTCTCTCTCTCTCTCTCTCTCTCTCTCTCTCTCTCTCTCTTTAGTGAAATCATTTTGCTTTTATTTTCAGTTGGCACGAGATGTCTGGCGTGTCATTCGTGCGGAATTCTCTTGAACAGAGAAGCAGTTGAGAACAGCCTTACTGAACATGGCCCCTCCAATCCGCATATGGTGTGAACACTTTCACATCCTCTCTCTCGCCCTCTCTCTTTCTCTCTCTCTTGTTTATTTCTAAATCATGTTCTTATACATGACTGATGAGTATTTCTTTGTTGGTTTCCTTTGATTAGCTTTTTTTTATGTATCTATTTTTCTGTTCCTCTCTTTTCTTTATTCCCTTTGTTTTTCCTTCCTTTCATTCTTTCTTTCTTTCTGTCTTTACCTGCTTATTATCTGCTGACAAAACCGTAATTACTGCTTTTGCGTTGACCTGACGAGCGCTATAAAATGTATTGTCTCATTTGTTTTCTTTTCTTAAATGTGGTGTTACTGTTCGCTTTTATCGAATGTGAAAGCTCCTTTGCTTATATATGAGAGGCATCCTTTAAAAAGAATCTGGACCAAAAAAGACAATGAATTTTCAACATATTCTTGACAGCTGTGCATGCTCGTTATCTTTCGATTGTACTGTAATAAATACTTAGCTTTTTATTTCTTCCTCCTCCTCTTATCATTTTCCTCCTTTTTTCTGTTGATGGTGATTATAATGAAAAAAGGAAAATTAGGAAGAGCAGCCGTAAAAGTAGCAACTTCTTGGTTTTGTGCAGATGGGGAACAGCGTGAGGTGCTCCTTTGCGGAAAGTACATGGAACACGTCAGCTGCCCCAAGAACGTCGTCAGAGGTACACACAACACCAGCACTTCTGCCATCAGCAGTAGCCGCCGGAACAACAATACAAGGACCAACAGAACTGCACATCCCGTCAGCCCTTCGCCAGTTTGATCGACGTTGTCGTGGTTGCCATGAGACGCAGGCTTCTGTGGTGTTTCTACCGTGTGGTCACATAGCCTACTGTGACAGATGCGCCTCTGCTTTTCAAGATTGTCCTTTGTGCGGGAGAAGGATTACTGATCAAATTCCCGTCTATACGTGACAGTACACAAACAGTGCATGATGTTGTTGTTGTTGTTGTTTTTTTTACAAAAATAAGTTTTTAAAGTAATATACTGGAACAAAAAGTGCTGAACAACATGCACAGAAATTACAGGTTTTGTTTTGGTTTTAACAGTATTCGAAATCCAACACAAGACAGCTTTAAATGATGTGTTAACTGTATTTGAATTCCAGCAGAAGACAGTATGTACTTTACATTTCAGATTTTACAGTATTCAAACCCAAGAGCCAACAGTTTTGATTTCAGTGTTGACAATATTAAAATACGAGCAGGTGGCATAATGATGCACAGGCACTAATCCATCTAACCATCAAATGTAACACTACGCTGGTCTGTGGCATGTTTATTAAGAGTAACTATCAACACTATTCCAAAAACGAAGCAGCTTTAGACTGGGTACGAAGAGCATTCGAACATAAATACAGTATGACGAATGGTCCCTCCTAAAATTGCCCTGGCACATACCATGACAAACATACAATTTCCTGGTGTTGTATGAAATCATTTTGAAATTATGTGTGACAAAAGACAGAGTAAAATCTGCCTTTATACGTCTTGTTACACTTTTCCTCCACGCACAAATGCTACATATTGCGAGAAACCAATCATTACAATACATTACAACCATCTTACACAGACAGAATAGTGTCAAACCCAGTAGGCTTTAAAAAACGACATATGCTTTCTTGGTTGTTTCCATAGTTTGCAATAGAAAAAATAGCAACTTTGTGTATTCTTGTGTTGGGGACCTCCTCGTGTAACACCATAATGTAACTTTAAGAATATATACATTCAGTTACCACATTACGCAAAACACCTTAGACATAAGTGTCTGCAATTCTACATGTTAAATGTCCCATTTTATCAATCATGAACCCGTTTTTTTCGAACACTTTATATTTGTCTGCAATTCTACATGTTAAATGAAGTGTCTGCAATTCTACATGTTAAATGTCCCATTTTATCAATCATGAACCTGTTTTTTTCTAACACTTTATATTCCTTCTGTACAGTACACAACAAAATAGTGACCTGTCTTTTTCATATTCGCAGAAATGCGACGACTGATTGGCTGGCTACGAATCGGTTTTGTAAAACATTTTGTAAATCAAATGTAAAAGTGTGTTCAAGCTGTAGCACAGATTGTTGGTCTGTACGTCTTTCAGAGATGTCTGACGTATGTACACCAACTGTTACATTTATATGCCTGTGACAAAAGGTAATGTTTTGATGTCTGTGGCCGAAAGGACATTAACAGCCTATACTTCTAATTATAATCACACTGTTTCCTTGTTGATATTTTCAAAACTTGTTTATTTAAAATCTAAACAACGAAGTGACTGTGGTAAGATGAACAAAGTTAAAATCTTTGTTAAAATATTTAAAATCTTCTTGTCGAATTGGGTGAAAAAGTACAATAAGAGTTAATTGATGTGTATTTTTGTGCAAAAAGACCCTTCTACAATGTTTTGTGTCACATCCAACACAGCTTTTGCTGAACAGCTATTTGTGTTTTCACTGGCAGTGGTCAGCTTGATGGTACAAAATACTTTTTCTGTATATTTCAGTCAATATGACCTTTTGTCTCAGGCACATATCTGTATAGCAAATTCAGACTTGTTTCTCATCTTGCACTATCGCATTTGCAGTATGATGTTCACAAATTTGTTTCTGTGTCTACAGGAATATTTTAATCAAGAAATCATAAGGGGTGTCTGAGTAGACCTTGGTTCAAACAGCTGGTGTGTTGTAGTTAAAACCCGCCATGGCCTTCAGTGATATAGCTTAAAAACCTAATGAACAATGTAAGCAAATATATTTAATCAAAATATCCCTTATGTATTTATGTTCGGTACTTTTCTATCTATTTATTTTATTAATTGATACATCTATTTATTTTATTTCTGTCTTTCTTTATTTGGTGTTTAACGTCGTTTTCAACCGTTCAAGGTTATATCGTGACGGCTTTATTTATTTTATTAATTGCTACATCTATTTATTTTATTAATTGCTACATCTATTTATTTTATTAATTGCTACATCTATTTATTTTATTAATTGCTACATCTATTTATTTTATTAATTGATACATCTATTTATTTTATGAATTGATACATCTATTTATTTTATGAATTGATACATCTATTTATTTTATGAATTGATACATCTATTTATTTTATTAATTAATACATCCATTTATTTTATTAATTGATACATCTATTTATTTTATTAATTGATGTACATCTATTTATTGTATTAATTGATACATCTATTTATATTATTAATTGATACATCTATTTATTGTATTAATTGATACATCTATTTATTTTATTAATTGATACATCTATTTATTGATTCAATTTGTCAAGTGCTTATTACTTTTTGTCTTCATTTTATCATTCATAAACCTGCTTTTTTTAACACTTTATATTCCTTCTGTACATTACACAACAATATAGTACTGTGCAGTGACCTGTCTTTTTCATATTCGCAGAAATGCGACGACTGATTGGCTGGCTTTGAATCGGTTTTGTGTAACATTTTGTAAATCAAGAATGCACTTTATAGCTCTGATCATGGGTTTATTGACGAATCTACTAATGGATGTATCTACTCATTTATTCCTTTTGTTGCTTATTATTTCTTCTGTGCGAATTGAAACATTTTGTTAGCAGGGGAAAGGTCTTTTGCTGTTCCTTTTGATGGGGTGTATGTTCACTGGGCTCAAGCAAAGTGTAGAAGATGATGCTTGGATCGACGGGCAAAGTGGCGTGGTGGTAAGACGTCGGCCTCCTAATCGGGAGGTTGTGAGTTCGAATCCCGGTCGCTGCCGCCTGGTGGGTTAAGAGTGGAGATTTTTCCGATCTCCCAGGTCAACTTATATGCAGACCTGCCTGTGACTTAACCCCCTTCGTGTGTACACGCAAGCACAAGACCAGGTGTGCACGGAAAAGATCCTGTAATCCATGTCAGATTTCGGTGGGTTATAGAAACACGAACATACCCAGCATGCCTCTCCCGAAATCGGCGTATGCTGCCTGAATGGCGGGGTAAAAACGGTCATACACGTAAACATCCACTCGTGCTAAAATCATGAGTGAACGTGGGAGTCTAAGTCCATGAACGAAGAAGAAGAAGAAGATGCTTGGATTGTTTTGGGACATGTAGAGGAGCCTGAGTCCAGGACATGTTGTCTCATCAATTTATAAGTATAGGGTCGGATCATGTATAATAAAGGGGGGTTCCAAAAATGAGGTAGGGGTCCAGGGACTGCTGAAGCCCCTTGTTAGGTACAGGGGAGACGCCCTGTTGTGATGTTGAGAAAATGTTACATTTCGAGGTACTTCAGGAGGGGGGGGGGATCCTGGGTTCCGGAACCTCCCCCGCCTTTCTGGTGTAACAATTCGGGTCATTATCTCATATATTTTCAGGATTTTACTCAGGATAAGACCATTTGTTGTTTGGGGCACACGCCAAAAATCAACTGCTTGGCTGCTTCTAGTGAAAATTGGAAATGTTTTCATGAATTAATGTAGCTGATTGACACTGTTGTTATTTACAAAATTAATTCATCAAACAAACATTCCCACATTGCACAGAAGGCAGCTAGGTAGTTGATTTTAGATTTGTGTCGTACAGGAGGATCGGTCTTTTCCCTTGTGAAAACTTGGATAGATATGATATAGTCATCCGAATCATTTACACTTGGAGGAATGTGCCTATTGAGGGTACTGGTATGGTAATAAGGTAAGGCCAAAAAAAAAAATTGTCTGTTTCTGGTAACATGGCTAAAAAAAAAATAGGGTCGGTAGGTAGGGATTTTTAATTTTTTTTTAATTTTTTTATTTTTTTACCCCAAATGTAGACCAATAAAACTAACTGTAAAAATCGCGCAAAGAGACTGGATTCACTATACATAGAGACAAGACACTCCACACATTTACAAATCGTCAGCGGACTTTCGTTTTCACACGTTCTTGTTGTTCATTTTCTCACCCTGTCCTTTACCACCAAAAAAACCAAAACATTTTGAGTTTGGAAAAAAAAAGTTTAGGGTCGGCGCCGAAATTTAGGGTCGGTGGGGTGACCAGAAACAGATAATTTTTTTTTTGGCCTTACCCAAGATGAAGTCAAGGATTTAACAAAATGACATGTTTGAAAAATGGTAACTCCCTTTTTTGATGAGCATATGTGTGAATGCTTTGGGTAGTAACTGCTAAGGATCTCATCTGAAGCAAGCATTCTATTTTCCTCTACCACCCAATATTTGTGATAAAGGAGTCTTTGAGTTTTGGCAAATCACGAGATATTACCTACCAAGGACAAATAATGCCAGTGAGACTGATGATGCTGACATACTTGTTTTTTTATTGCTGCATCTACTCTCAGTAAATGCGTGTGAATAATGCATTGGCATCTGTGTACATATTTACTATCTTTCTAATTTGTTCAGAGTCTATATATACACACATGTTTACACATTTATGTTTTTGTTTATTATGGGATACAATGTGATGATGATACACCACGTGCGAGTTGCATAAGTTGTTGATGTAGGAATTGTTGTTTGTTTTGATGAATGTGTGACCTTTTCGTAACCGTTTTATCATTAATACTAGTAGTAATAGTAGAAGTGTAGTATCATAAAGACCCAAGGACCCTAACTTGATTTAACTGACACTACGGGAATGAGGAAAAAAAACAAAGACAAGAACATTTGATTGACAGATTGACCTTCTCCCCACTGAATTGATATGATGCACGTATCACAGGTAATGGAAAGTGGTTGACTTGTAAGTGTTGTGCATCAGCAGGCCTGAGGGTTAACTGACATTATCAATGGTGGTTCGTAAGCAACTTGGTGCATATTCTACACTGCATGCGCCTCGTGCATCTTATTTGAGGAGTAGTCCGACATGTTCAATTACGAGCTAGCACGGCTTAGATTGTAGGTAAAAGTAGGCGTAAAGTAGCCATTGGTTAGTAGTCTAGGCAAGATTCAGGGTTTGTAGAAGAAAATAAGTTCTACGCTAGTATGTGAAGAGTCTGTGGTTGACAAGAGAGAAACTGAGGCTGTCAGCACAGAAAACAAGTCGCGTAAGGCGAAAATACAATATTTAGTCAAGTAGCTGTCGAACTCACAGAATGAAACTGAACGCAATGCCATTTTTCAGCAAGACCGTATACTCGTAGCATCGTCAGTCCACCGCTCATGGCAAAGGCAGTGAAATTGACAAGAAGGGGTAGTAGTTGCGCTAAGAAGGATAGCACGCTTTTCTGTACCTCTCTTTGTTTTAACTTTCTGAGCGTGTTTTTAATCCAAACATATCATATCTATATGTTTTTGGAATGAAGAACCGACAAGGAATAAGATGAAAGTGTTTTTAAATTGATTTCGACAATTTAATTTTGATAATAATTTTTATATATTTAATTTTCAGAGCTTGTTTTTAATCCAAATATAACATATTTATATGTTTTTGGAATCAGCAAATGATGGAGAATAAGATAAACGTAAATTTGGATCGTTTTATAAATTGTTATTTTTTTTTACAATTTTCAGATTTTTAATGACCAAAGTCATTAATTAATTTTTAAGCCACCAAGCTGAAATGCAATACCGAAGTCCGGGCTTCGTCGAAGATTACTTGACCAAAATTTCAACCAATTTGGTTGAACAATGAGGTCGTGACAGGGCCGCCTCAACTTTCACGAAAAGCCGGATATGACGTCATCAAAGACATTTATCAAAAAAATGAAAGAAACGTTCGGGGATTTCATACCCAGGAACTCTCATGTCAAATTTCATAAAGATCGGTCCAGTAGTTTAGTCTGAATCGCTCTACACACACACACACACACACAGACAGACAGACACACAGACACACACACACACACACACACACACACGCACATACACCACGACCCTCGTTTCGATTCCCCCTCGATGTTAAAATATTTAGTCAAAACTTGACTAAATATAAAAAACATGCAGGAAAAGAAAAGCTGTATTGCTGGTCAGAAGTTCTGAGGCTCGGCACCCAAGAAGCTGAAAGAAGACCATATTGCAAGTGATTTCCCTATTGGCCCCTTTTTCCTTTACCAATGAAATAAAAAGAAAAGGAAATATATTTGCCCTTGTCTTAACTTTCACTGACATATTTCCAAATCCTCTTGCTATTAAGAATTGATTATATTTTTTATAAGTGATGGAATTGTAAACAATTGTCAAGAATGTAATATGTTTTCGGTTCCATATTCCGATCACAGATGCGTCTATACAGAAATACAGTGCTCAGAGGTTGCCAGAGGTCCTGGGTCCCCCCGTGGGTTAGGGGGAAGAATTTACCCGATGCTCCCCAGCATGTCGTAAGAGGCGACTAACGGATTTTGTTTCTCCTTTTACCCTTGTTAAGTGTTTCTTGTATAGAATATAGTCAATTTTTGTAAAGATTTTAGTCAAGCAGTATGTAAGAAATGTTAAGTCCTTTGTACTGGAAACTTGCATTCTCCCAGTAAGGTAATATAATTATTGTACTATGTTGCAAGCCCCTGGAGCAAATTTTGTATTAGTGCTTTTGTGAACAAGAAACAATTGACAAGTGGCTCTATCCCATCTTCCCCCTTTCCCCGCCGCGATATAACCCTTCGTGGTTGAAAACGACGTTAAACACCAAATAAAGAAAGAAAGTAAAGAGGTCCTGGATTTTGGAAGTTTAATAATGAGTTATTACATGATCTACAATATGTACAATTTATGAATGCGGCTATAGATAAGTTCATGCATGAGCAAGAACAAACGGATGTCCAGTTAAAATGGGAATTGCTGAAGAGACAAATACGAGATGAGAGTATAGAATATAGCAAAAGTAAAGCAATGAAAAGAAACAAGTCGCGTAAGGCGAAAATACAATATTTAGTCAAGTAGCTGTCGAACTCACAGAATGAAACTGAACGCAACGCAACGCAGCAAGACCGTATACTCGTAGCATCGTCACTCCACCGCCCGTGGCAAAGGCAGTGCCCGTGGAATTGACAAGAAGAGCGGGGTATTCGTTGCGCTGAGAAGGATAGCACGCTTTTCTGTACCTCTCTTCGTTTTAACTTTCTGAGCGTGTTTTTAATCCAAACATATCATATGTATATATTTTTGGAATCAGGAACCGACAAGGAATAAGATGAAAGTGTTTTTAAATTGATTTCGAAAAAAAAATTTGATAATAATTTTTATATATTTAATTTTCAGAGCTTGTTTTTAATCCGAATATAACATATTTATATGTTTTTGGAATCAGCAAATGATGGAGAATAAGATAAACGTAAATTTGGATCGTTTTATAAATTTTTATTTTTTTTTACAATTTTCAGATTTTTAATGACCAAAGTCATTAATTAATTTTTAAGCCACCAAGCTGAAATGCAATACCGAACCCCGGGCTTCGTCGAAGATTACTTGACCAAAATTTCAACCAATTTGGTTGAGAAATGAGGGCGTGACAGTGCCGCCTCAACTTTCACGAAAAGCCGGATATGACGTCATCAAAGACTTTTATCAAAAAAATGAAAAAAACGTTCGGGGATTTCATACCCAGGAACTCTCATGTCAAATTTCATAAAGATCGGTCCAGTAGTTTAGTCTGAATCGCTCTACACACACACACACACACACGCACACACGCACGCACACACACACACACGCACATACACCACGACCCTCGTTTCGATTCCCCCTCGATGTTAAAATATTTAGTCAAAACTTGACTAAATATAAAAATGATAAACTAAGTTTATATATAATAATAATAATAATAATAATAATAATAATAATAATAATAATAATAATAATAATAATAATAATAATAAATGAGCATTTATATAGCGCAACATCATAACTTTACAATTATGCTCTTTGCGCTTGACACATTTAACATTAAATTAAAACACAGTTATACAAGCATTTACATCTACATTCATAGTCAACAGAATTAAACGATTGTGATTTGAACTTAAGTCATGAACCTTTTAATGAATTATGGCAGGAAAGACGACACAAGGTTCGTTTACAGTTAAAAATACATGAACAGATTAGAACAAAAAGTGCCATGATTAGATCGCAAATAAAATAGATTGCAGAAGGGGAAAAATATACGAAGTTTTTTTCTTAATTTAGAAAAGAGTAGAGGGAATTCGAAGGTTATGAGTGTTTTGACAACAGAAGACGGAAATGTACTAACGGACCAAAAACGCATTTTGGAAGCTCAGAGAGAGCACGTTTTGAAATGTTATAAGAAAAAAGTTCCGAATGAAGGTATTTTTGGAAGAGTTGATACGTTTATTGAGGGAGATGAAGTACCTCAATTAAATGATCTAGATAGAGATAGTTGTGAAAGACTAATTACAGTAGAAGAAGCGGCTAGAACCCTGATGACATTAAATAACGGCTCGGCACCAGGATTAGACGGATTAACAGTGGAATTTTATCAATGTTTGTGGGTTAAATTGAAATATGTTATTGTGAATTCGTATAATTATGCATTTCAGAAAGGGAATCTATCATATTCTCAATCCGCAGGAGTAATAACCTGAATACACAAAGGAAAAGAACTCCCCAGAGAAAATTTGAATAACTGGAGGCCAATCACGTTAACAAATGCTGACTATAAAGTGTTAAGAATGCAAAGTGTAGTTGACAGCATTATACAGCCTGACCAGGTTGCTTTTTTAAAGGGGCGGGACATAGCGTCCCTACTGAGAATGGTTGACGATGTGGTATATAGTGCTCAACAAAATCATATACCCGGAGCCATGCTTGCTGTTGATTTTAAGACAGCTTTTGATTCGATATCGCAAGATTACATGACGTATGTGTTGTCCAAGTTTGGGTTTGGCAACGAATTTGTCAGATGGGTAGAGATACTAATGAAAGAAAGCTGGAGCTGCATTGGATACGGTGGGGGGGCTTAGTGAAGAAATTAGGATAGAAGGCGGGATTAGACAGGGATGCTGTTTTTCTCCTTTGGCCTTCATACTCGGTTTGAATTATTAGCCATTAAAATGAGAGGGAAAAACGGAGTACATGGTATACCAATTAATAAAAGTGAAGATATGTATGCATTGTTGAAAATAGCGCTATATGCGGATGACGTGACACAGTTTTTACGAGACAGAGACGATATTAAACTTGCTTTAGACATGTTAGAACAGTTTGCAAGTATCTCCGGTCTTGAGATAAATACAAGAAAGACAGAAGCAATGTGGTTGGGATCGAGCATAGCGAGGAGTGAGTTATGCTTTGACTTGACTTGGAAAAATAAAATAAAACTAGTGGGTATATTTTTCTGTAATAGTGTACCCGCATCAAACCTCTCAGAAAACTGGGAAAGCCGTTTTGAAAACATGAGCCGCGTCATAAGCACGTGGCATAGAAGGAATCTTGGATATTTAGGCAACCTTTGTATTATGAATAGTTTTCTCGTTCCACAATTAGTTTACGAAATGAGAGTAATTAATTTCCCAGATAAGGTGTTAAACAGAGTTACCACAATGTTTTACCACTTTTTGTGGAAAAGAAAAACTACCAACAAAAAAGCATTTGAAAAAGTTAAAAGGTGTGTGTTAAAATCTGATTTTGAAAAAGGAGGGTTGTGTATGCCCGACATTAAAATTATGCAGCAATCGTTTCTGCTGGAATGGATAAGAAAGCTGCATACGGCTACTGATACGGAAAAATGGTCATTCATCCCAATAGCGCAGTTTTCTTAACTGGGTAGAGACCTGACCTGTTTTCAAGCCAAAGTAATATGGAAGCAATTTAAAAAAGAACATGTTAATTTAGCCCCTTTTTGGGAGGAGGCCCTAAAAGTTTGGACAGAGAATAACACCCACACAGAAATAGAGAACCCACTGTTAGTAACAGTCTGGAATAATAAAAACATTATGTACCGAAATAATGTGTTATTTTTTAAGAAATGGACTAAATGTGGGATCGCATTAGTTGATGATATATATGTGTTAATAACAGGCTGTTATCCCTAGAACAGATTAAAGTAAAAGTGGGTACTTATCCTTCACTGATGTTAGAGTATAATGTGGTAAAGACTGCTGTTACCTCGTTTATGAAAAGATATCCGGCGTATATGCTCATGCAATCCAATGAAAACAATGTTCTGCTTTTCGACCATAAAAGCACGTTCTCATAGATTACATTTAATAAGTAAAACCGAACACAACCCTTGTCTGAATTTCTGGATGCACAAGTTTAATATAGAAATAACTAAATGGCATTGGCTCATCGTAAGGAATGTATCTAAAAAATCAAGACTGAGAGAATTGCACTGGAAGATACTGCATAACATATATCCGACTAATATTTTGTTGTGTAAAATGGGAATTAGAATGAATAACAAATGATCATTCTGTCCAGATAAGATTGATTTTGTGGAACATTTCTTTAATGAATGTTCTGCTATACATCCACTTTGGGAAAGAATTACCAATAAGGTATTTCAGCAGTATAATGTTAATATAAAAATTGATGTCCAAACAGAACTGTTAGGATACATGAAAACACCGGGTACGGTATGTCAAACAGTTTAGTAAATTATATCAATTTACTTATTATTGTGGCAAAAATGTGTGTGGGAAAATTCAAAGACGGGAAACCAATAGAAATTGTGTGCATGTTTAATTCAGAGTTAGATTTGCGACACATATAGATCGAGAATAATGGTAATTGTAAAATAATATTTTGATAAAATTGTCCATTATTGGTATAATTTGTCCATGATAGGTGAAAAGGTTAAGGCAAAAGAAGTAAATTTAAGTTGTTTTTTTCTTTTCCCTCCCCCCCCCCCACCCCCCGTTATTTAGGCTGTTGATTTAAAAAAAAAAGTCCTCTTGCTGTTCCCTCATTTAGCTTCTTCTTCTTCTACGTTCGTGGGCTGAAACTCCCACATACACTCGTGTTTTTTGCACGAGTGGAATTTTACGTGTATGACCGTTTTTTACCCCGCCATTTAGGCAGCCATACGCCGTTTTCGGAGGAAGCCCCTCATTTAGCAATTAGGTATTAAGGTATTGCTTTGTATGCCCATATTGTAGATGTGGAAGCTTAGTACGTGTCACTTTTATTCAAGAATAATTAACTAGGGATTAAACGAAACCCTTATCAAAAACGGGTGTAAGTTATTAATCGTCCACCACAATGCATTTCCTTTAATTCCTGTTTTAAGGTTACTGGAAAGCAATGCAAGAACAAGTGAGATATATGAAGTTAAGCATGTTAAATTAAAAATATCCTACCACCTTGTCGAGCCCGTGACAGATGGTGGAGATGCAGTGAACTTACCGTTGAACTTAACCCCTCTTCCCTAACACACACACACACATACACACACACACACGCGCGCACACGCACACACGAACACACACACACACACACACACACACACACACACACACACACACACACACACACACACACATTATTTTTATGTTTTCTTGGTCAATGATTTGGCCTAGGCTTCCTCGAAGTGTTTTCAAAATGGATTGCCTAAACTCTTGACATATTTAGTATGGATTAATAATGGGGACCATTTTCATAGTCTTTCTTTGTTATTATGGATATAACTGCATAAACTGTTGTAGCTCTTATACTCGTTGTTTCGGCTGTGTTAATGTTGGAAACCCAGGCATAAGTTCAATTTATAAATTCCGTAGTTTCATTCTTCAAACTCGTTTCTGTCATCCTTGAACCTGTGTCAAACCTGTGTCTATTTCATCGGGACAGTTTCCTGGCCTTGTTTTTTGTGCTTTTTTTGTCATTGCTATTAATTATATCATTGTTTTACAAAAACAATTCAATTACAGGAGGGATGTTAATGTTTGTGTACAATAAACGAAATTGAAGGTTTTGTCCTGCTTTGTGAGCAAGTTTATTTGAGTTGGACAGAATAATGTCATCATTTACTTACCAGCATTTTGTTTCATTTTTATTTTCATCACTTTATCGTCCGATCGCTTGGAATTCGCTTCCTCCCAGGACACTGACACAGCCACACACACACAGCTACACTCTCACACACACAAACACACACACGCACACACACACACACACACACACACACGTGTAATGCTCGTGTCTGTGTCTGTGTGTGCCTGTGTGTTCCGGCGGTGTGGAATTATAGGACCCGATGCCCCATTTCCAACATCCTTGTGTGTTTCGATTAAGTGTTTCTCAGAAATGCTCTTCCTACCGATCATGGAAAAACCCTAATGCTTCTGTCCCCAAACAGAAAAAAAACAATACTTCTGTCCCCAAAGGAAATTAAGACCGAGCGTCTATACGCCTATCACTGCATTCATGTTGTTCTAAAAGGGTTTAACTTCACGTGTTTCTTTTTACTCCCCACACAACATGAACAAAAACCATTACTGCTTTTAATCCACCCATACCTTCACCACTGTGTGTGCATGAGCATAATTGGATATGGAAAAATCCGTTGAGCTGTTTTTAATAATTGGATAAATCCGGAAAGTGAGGACGTCACACACACACACACACACACACACACACACATACACATACACACACACACACACACACACACACCCTACACATGTAATAAAATGTAATAATTGTTATGTGCTACTTCGAGTCAGTTTAACCTTACCCATTTATCCAAAGATGTGTCGTCAAGCAAGAATTCTTACTTCTGTTGGAATGCTTTTTTTCCAATTGCGATGATATGCGCAGCATAATCTGGTCTAGTTCGTGACCTAAACGCCGGGATTGCGTGTCGGATTCAAGCGGGTTGGACCACCTTAGAATAGTGATCAGTTTCGACCAGCTGAGAAGTATTAACAAGCCAGTCAGGTGCGCATACCTCTGAAGATTAAAACGAACTTGCTTACACTCGTTGGCTCTCATCGCAACTTGTATAAAAAAAAAAAACAGTGGTTTCTCACAGACGCGTGTGGAGATTACTAGGATGATACTATGCAGCTGCGCATTCATAACTTTTTAATATTTGTTTGTGTGTTTCTTTGATTCTTTCTTTCTCTGGATAACATTCTATGTCGGTCATAATGCAGAGTTAATGGATTTTAAAATGTCAATACAGGAATAAAACATTCACTTTTGTTTTAAACTCAGACTATAATATTCAGTTGACGGAGTAGTCGTACGTTAATGTGACAATCGACTGCAAGTCTGTTACCATGAATTGATAATTGCGGTTAAATAGTCACTCAATCCATGTTACTTCGGTGTATTTTAGCAATGAGTACACCAACCATGTTGAAAATTCTGTCAAGGTTCCCCAAAACCCCATTGCATGTTACAACTGTCTGTTTTGCTATGTTTAAGTGTCTGACACTATGACTGTTTCATTTTGAATGCTACATTCTGACTTTCTTCTGTTGCAGTTTACGTCATAACCATAAGCGCCTAACTTCAGCCAAAGCAACACATTGTGAAGTACATCAAAAGAACACAATGCCTTGGATACCTATAGTAAACCTTTTCATCGTCCTTAGTCTGCTGTTAGTGATTTTGTTCCTGCTAAGGACATATTCCTGCATAGACACCAGTAATGACCAGTTGATTAAAGAAACCAGATTCCTGCTCGATGCTGAAACAGGTCGGAATTCGTCTGAGAAATCTCTGCCTGGCGTAAGGGGTATGTCGCCGCTGCAGATACTATTCTTGATAGCTGCGTTGTTCAAACTTATTCAAGAAAATTGTGATGCTGATGAGAAGCAGTCGCCTGATTCCAAGAAAGATTTGTACAAACACAAACCAGCACAGGAGAATTGCCATGAACGGGAAAACAGCGTAGCATCGTCTGCACACAAAGAGGAAATGGCATATGCCATTGGCAGGCAATGCGCCCTTCAGAGGAACGAGATTTCCGTTTATCCAACAGAACCGGTCTACGGAGCAGAGTGTGATCACGGGATGCACCGTGAACAAAACAGATTCGCCTCATTTCATCAGGTTCCTGATGCAGATCTGCCTCTAGGCACACGACCCATCAAACTTGCAAGGGAAGGATTTTATTTTGACAGGCCGTCGCGACAAGTTCGGTGCTTTTCCTGTGGACACATATACTCTGGTCATTTCTCCAATTGTCGCCACATTCAGGATAGTCATCGTTTCAACCAGCCCCCATCACCACCACCGTCGCCAGCCAGTGGAAATCCTCAGGTAAGCTGTGATTTTACACGATTGTTCATTTTTGTCCTTTCACATTCATTTTGCGATGACCATTTGACTAGCTGGCTGGCTCAATGGTTGAATAGATCGATCTACGGGTGGATGGATAGATCGTTGAGTGATTGATGACTCGGTGGTTTAATGGATGATTTGATGGATACATTGACCGATTGATCGAAGAACGGATGGACGGATAAGATTACTCTTCTACTTTTCATTGAAAAGTTTAAAATTGACGTCTCAAAGCACCAAGCTAGCTTTATCTGATATGTTAACTCTAAGTCTGGAAATGCATCATTTATAATAGTTAAGTTAATAACAAAATAGGTGCATCAGATAAGTGAATAAATGAAATGTATCAATAGCATAACATCCATCTTAACACAAAATAATCGTGTTCAACGGCCAACATTATTCTGATTGTTAAGGCTATGGGCATGACGACAAGGGAGATTAACCAGCAGGCTGTGGTGGAAACTGATGTGGCACACAACCTGAACCTTCCTGCCGGCGATGGTGGACTCATCCAGGGTTCCCCCGCAGCACCTGTCTCCCCGGCTACTCAGGGCCCCGGACAAGGGCATAGCCCCTATGTTCTCCAGCAAGCCGCACCAGGTAAGAAACGCATTACTTAAAATTCATACTGGTGCAAAGACGAGTCAACTTTCAGACACAACTGGGTTGCTTTTTATGGTGTTTGTTTTTGTGTTTACTTGGAGAAGACATAAAGCTACTATCCTTTTACCAGCACAAGCATCAATTGCTATTTTATTTACTCCAGCGGTGACTGTCATGGGTTGTTTTGATGGATTTATGACAGTTTCAGAAGTATGGCGGAAGTTGTTTTTTTTGGGGGGGAGAGGGGGTGGGGGGAAGGCAGGCGCGATTTCTCAAAGGTACAATTAAGCCTTTTGTATGAGTGGTTCTGCAACATACATTGCATTTGAGAATACTTAGTCACGAAGATTCTGCTTATTCTTCAAACAGATCATGCATCCTGGACGTTAAATCCTGGATGACATTTAACAAGCTAAAATTAAATGATGAGAAAACGGAAGTCATGGCTGCCTCCTCTCCACGCATGTCTACCTCCATCCAGCTCCCAGAGTCCATCACGATAGGCAATGCAGTTGTCCCCTTCTCGGTTTCAGTGAAGAACTTGGGTGTCACACTAGACTCCCACCTAACTATGAACGCACAGGTACAAAACATCACTCGTGCCGTCAACTTTGAACTCCGCCGTATTGGCTCGATACGCCACTACCTTTCTAAAGAAGCAGCTCTGACTCTAGTCTCTGCATTCATTCTTTCCAGACTGGACTATTGTAATGCACTGCTGTATGGCTGCCCCCAGTACCTCCTAAACAGGTTACAGAAATTGCAGAACAATGCTGCACGCCTGGTCCTCAGAGTCCGCAAGTCCGAACACATTTCCCCTCATCTCCAAGCACTGCACTGGCTTCCAATAGAGTCACGCATCAAATATAAAATCGCATGCCTATCCTATGGTGCACTCACACAGACAGGACCCGCATACCTCACAGACATGACTCAGACATACACACCGGGCAGGACACTCCGCTCCTCAGCAGACACCTCTATCCTTTCCACTCCGAGAGTCAACACTAAATCTTTTGGTGAGCGCTCTTTTTCTGTTTCTGCTCCTCTCGTCTGGAACTCTCTCCCTGTCACTCTTCGTCACTCTGCCTCCTCTGGCTCTTTCCGCACAGGCCTGAAAACGCATCTTTTTTCACTTGCATACACATGATACCTCCCCCCCTGCGTGCATGGAGTGTTTTGAATTTGTATGTATATATATGGCTTTTTCTTTTGAGTTTTGAGTATTGTTTGCATGGAGTTCGGTATTAATTTTGCTTGTATGGTTTTGCTTGTATGACTTTGTTTTGTCTTTACCCTGTTTGCTTGGTCTTGCGTGCTTGGAGTGTGTTAAGCTTTTGTGTTTGCTTGCATGGAGTATGCTGAGTATGCTATGTTATGTAGATTGTGGGTCTTGTTCATTGTGTATGGTTTTATTATTAGTTATGTTAATTCTAGTTATTGTAAAGCGCATTGAGCATATATATGATTATGCGCTATAGCAAATGTCCATTATTATTATTATTATTATTTCATATTTTTCAACAAGAACTCTTTGTCATCGTCATGCAAATATACTCCCGCCGTTTGTTTTTTTAAGTTAATTTCCTTGTTTCTTTATTTTTCATCACCTTCTTTTCTTTCTTCCCAAAAGTGGATACTCTGATACTCAAAACAAATATATTGGTTAATCTTTCAGTGGTTTTCGGCGCAGCCAATCTCAACTATAAATCTCCGTTTGGAGTGACAGGGGGACACGCACCAAGCAGCGAAACCTGTGATGAAACCGTGGAGGATGCATGTCGTATATGCCAACAGAATCCCGTGGAAATTACCTTCCTTCCTTGTGGACATCATGTTTCATGTCGGTCCTGTGCTGCGGGCCGATATGTTTGCAGCCTATGCCATGAAAGAATTTCAGAAACACATCTATGGAAGGGATGACATACGGGTTCTGAAAGCTGGTACAGTGGAACCTCCCGTAACGACCTCTCCCAAGAACGACACCCTCCTTTTGGCGACCGAATTTCTCCGGACGGATGCTTTTCACACTGTAACTAAGAACGACGCCCTCCTTTTTCCGACGACCGACCTACCAACTTAAGGTCAATAATGACTTTGACCTTTTAACCAATGAGTGTCAAAGTTCGTAATTACGCAGCACACGCGGAACATGCACGCCATTAGTCACGCATCAAGAGTCAGGGGTAGTAGTCTATAGTCAGTAGTCCGTGCAAGTCCAGTGGCCCTCGGCTGTCATCTTCTTTTCTATTGCTGTCGCAATTGAAGGACTGCCCTCGAAGTAGGGGGGGGGGAGAAAGGGGATGGAAGGGGTTGGGTAAGGGCAGTGAGAACGACAACTCAATAATGAATTGCTGTGTACGTATTCTGTGAGTGTGTGATCACCAACTTTGACCTCGGGTCAATGACCCACAGTGCCAATGAGCAAGTTTTACCTATGGGAGGTCTCCTTTGATGTCTGAGAGGAAACTCTTCCTGTCCCAGGTTACAGACACTGACATTCTTACCCGGGGTCAATCACCGAGTTGTACCCATAAGACCGCGCGCGCGTGTGTATGTGCGTGTGTGTGTGTTTCCATTTGAAAAGCAAGTTCCTTGAATTGAATGATTGATCCTACTGATAGTCGTGCGTGGCATCAATCTCTCTATGCTGATTACATCACAGCTTTTACGGTCATTTGATGCTATCTTTCTTATAATTCAAAAACTTGAATCTTTTCACCCATGAATCAAGGTGTTATGATGCTTCAATTGTTGTTCCTATTGTTGTTGTGTTTTTCCCTCCAAAGTCTGTACAGCTAAAAACGTTTCGGCAGACGTTGTTGAATCTGAGCAGATGATAATAATTATTTGAAATCTTCTTTAATTCAGTTTCCTTACAGTAAGAAAAATAGCTTGATTTGCCTGGTAAATATACGACGATTCTTTTTTATCACTAACTTCCACATCGAAAAGTTTGTTTGGATTGCAATAAGGCAAAATGAAAATATATGTTCGTTTAGGGTAACCCGACTAACGCTATTTTTTCCCGCCGACCCTAACATTTTTATGGTCTCCCATAAATTAATTTATGCTACTCCCTGGGTTGTGTCAGAAATTACTACGTTTGTTCACGAATTGCCTCCTCTGTCTACTCCACCAGGAATTAACCGCCTTCCACACTCATCAGTGCTATGAACAAACGCAAAGACATTGGTGATGGTATTGTCGCTGAGTGATTTCACTCAGCGACTGCATTATTGAAAGGCACCATCTTGATGTATATCATCAGTCAAATAATATACATTTAACACATCAATTTTTTTATACATATTTCAACAAAGAAATTTTCATCATGTACCAAAATTAATGTAAGGGCATGGGCTGACTAGATAGATGGACACATATGTATCCTGTTTTATCACACCCGCCCTAACACACAAACAATGACTGCCTTTCCACTTGTATATATGCACTATTGGAAAAATGGCAAAAGGATTTACAACAATGCAAAAACATGTAAAAGATGTCTCGCTATACAGCGGTTGGTTAATTGTCAAACTTTTTCACAAAATATCTACACCAATGCAACCAATGCAATAACAAGTCAAATTGTGTTTTAACCCCAAGGGCGGTAAAAAGCCACCAACCAGCCCAGCTGGTACCGCCCCAGAGCATGACACGGACAGTCCAACAACTACAACCACCGCGCAAGCCACCAAATGTACCCTTGCCCGATGAAATTTCAGATATTATGCATTCTAATAATAATAGGAAGTAAGTGCATTTGATGCCCATCGCCCCGCTAGGCGTATCTGTGCATCAGATGCCCCCTGTGATGCTAGGTGTGTAGCTGCGCCGATCCTAAAATTGTGTGTGTTGTATCTCCCCTCTGGATAGCCACTAAACTGAAGCGCTGGCTTGAGCTCTTTACAAAAACTAGAGCGCAAAACGGCTTCTCCAGTGTCCGACAGAAAAAGAGGACCTGTACTACCCCCCCCCTCATCTGCAAATACCATTGAACTAAAGAAACTGCACAGATGCTGCCTTTCTGGCACGGTTTTACTGTATATCTGACCACTGCCCCCATACTGTGTTTAAACTTGCAAAAAGTTATCAACATACCGTCTTCTTCCATAGAAATATCTTCTCGCTGCAAGTTGTTGTGAGATAATGTCATCTTACCTACACGCAAAAGAGCATGGAAAGCTAGTGCACACATTGCCTGAAATATCAGCCCAGCATGCATACCACCAATGACGATGTGACTGGCCTCTACCACCGTTTCTAGAATATGCAATGTGATGGGGAGCTTTTTAATTTATAAGCCGACCTACCGACCCTTTATGTCCCTTCAAACAGGTTTAAATCTGGTGCGTTTACTGTTAAAATCATTCTGTGCCACTGTGTGAGAAATACATTCTTTAGTTTTTTCGTCCCTTAAAAGGCACAGCATTGAATCTTATCGAACTAGTTTTAGCTCTTCCGTTACGCACTAATTCGTTCTTTCTTTCTTTCTTTATTTGTTGTTTAACGTCGTTTTCAACCGTTTAAGGTTATATCGCGACGGACTAATTCGTTCAGTACACAAAATGTAGTAAATGTTGTGTATGTCAGGGGCCAAGGATATTATTCTGCACACTTTTTGTTCTCACAAAATGCAAAGTTAGCTTTCTGTAGTAAAAGCGGGGCGCTAAAAGCCATTTTGAGATTTGTTTCAAGCATTAAAAAATACTTCCTCATGAAGTATGACTATGAGCTGACCCGTGCAAGTTTTTATTTCATTGCGAGCGCACTAGTTTCATGCGTCAGAAATGTCTTTTGGCACAACGCCAAAACTTTTTATATTTTGACAGTTCCCCCGAATTTGTTCTTGACGGTCGGGGAAACCTGATACTAAGGACTCCCGATTTGTTCTCTAGTCTCTGCTGATGTGTTTTTAAAAAAGAACAAAAAGCAATGCATCGCGATTAAACAACATTCCTCGAACCGCGCATTTGGGAATTTCCGGAAGAAGTTCTTGCAAGCAAAGCGCATACCACTACGAATCTTAGAGTATTTTCTAAAAGGTATGCCTTTTAAAGAGAAGAGAAACAGGCTAAACTACTTGATGTGAAGGTAATGTACATAATCTTTCTGCTAATTTACACTTACATACCATTTCGCTTACGGATTGACATTACAAACCCGTTATATTTGTTTCTGTTCCTCTAAGATGCGCAAAAACACATATGCATTATTTATTATTTATGACGTTAAATAAACGATTTTAAGTAAATTATTTATTAAAAACCAAGCTCTACAAACGAAAACATTTGAAACTGTATTTCTGTATTTACTTTTCTAATCAGTAAGTCATTTTTTACGAATCTTATACCTTGGAAAAAGGATGAATGATGACAATCTTATGTCAAGAGAAAGAGAGGTAGGCTTAATTAGATATTGAGAAGCTACGTAAAATAAGAATGAGTAAGACGTTGTTTACAACACAGTGATCGTTCTTTTGTTTCCTTTTTAAATACTCTTAGCCATCTACTTGGTGGTCCCGCGTATACGCAAATATATTCGGTTAAGAATTACATTTTCAAGTGTTGTTTTGTGCACACCAAAATTGACAATTTCCCATGACAGAGTTTGTTCTGTGGTGGTGCGTATTTGTCTTAACCAGACAAATAACTCTCCCTCGGAGACGTTGGGGAGTTTATTCAGGTTCTTTCATATAGCAACTGCTTTCCGTTGCCTTCTTTCCTGTATTAGTCAACTATCAGAGATCCGTCCAGGCTGGTATCAGAGCAACCTTTCACGGAGACGCATACATACCAATACTCTCCAGCCTGGTTACTCTCTGTGCAAAGTGGATTTTTCTGAGTTAAGCTGCAATCTTAAAGACACAGTAAGCCTCCCGTAAACCATCACAAATACTGTCAGGCTTTTAGACACAGTACAAACACCCTTCCATTTGAACGCTCACCAAACGGGAACATCCTAGGTGCCCTACGTAAAGAGCGAGCAATTTTCAAAGAATTAATTTGGCGGATTGTGTCAGAGACAATCGGACCGTGGTGCGTTTTGGCGCTAGACTTAACTTTTAAAATCTAAATAATGTTACACAAACATTCTTAAATCATAAAAGAATTCTTTTTTCATCAAGACAAGATCAGTACAATTCGAAGTTTTGAAACTTTGAAAAAAGAAAAGCCCGGAAGTAGGGTCACGCAAGGTCATGGTTCTCGTAGCAGACGACGGTTTATACCTATCGCCAGTCCCTCTGAACAGTCAAAAGCCATCGCTAGAGTTCCTTGTGAACCACAGCCGTTTGTTTCGTGCATAGTCAGAGGTACTTAATAATGTGCTATTGCAGTAAGCTCACAGCGAGTTGCATTCAAATTACTACATTGTGAAAAAGGGAAACTTGATCACACGGGTCACGATGGCTCAGGGGTAAGATAAACCACGCAAAAATAAATTCTTTGAAAATTGCTCGCTCTTTACGGAGGGCACCTAGGATGTTCCCGTTTGGTGAGCGTTCAAATGGAAGGGTGTTTGTACTGTGTGTAAAAGCCTGACAGTATCTGTGATGGTTTACGGGAGGCTTACTGTGCCTTTAATTCAGCAACATTATTCACGCTTGCACCCAAAGGAGATATTTTGTCAATTATAAAAGAATCACTGTAGCGAATTTACTTTTTCTTGTGCTTTTTTTCTTCTAAGTGAGCTAGTTTGGATTGTTTCTTCTGTGTTGCTATATTTATGTGGTTAGCGATGACATAATGCAATTTATATGGTAGTATTTCATTGTATTACATTTAGTCAAGTTTTGACTAAATGTTTTAACATAGAGGGGGGAATCGAGACGAGGGTCGTGGTGTATGTGGGTGTGTGTGTCTGTGTGTGTAGTGCGATTCAGAGTAAACTACTGGACCGATCTTTATGAAATTTTTCATGAGAGTTTCTGGGTATGATATCCCCAGACATTTTTTTCATTTTTTCGATAAATGTCTTTGATGACGTCATATCCGGCTTTTTGTAAAAGTTGAGGCGGCACTGTCACACCCTCATTTTTCAATAAAATTGATAGAAATTTTGGCCAAGCAATCTTCGACGAAGGCCGGACTTTGGTATTGCATTTCAGCTTGGAGGCTTAAAAATTAATTAATGACTTTGGTCATTAAAAATCAGAAAATTGTAATTAAAATATTTTTTTTATAAAACCATCCAAAATTACGTTTATCGTATTCTTTATCATTTTCTGATTCCAAAAACATATCAATATGTCACATTTGGATTAAAAACAACCTCTGAAAATTAAAAATATAAAAATTATGATTAAAATTAAATTTACGAAATCGATTTAAAAACAATTTCATCTTATTCCTTGTCGGTTCCTGATTCCAAAAACATATAGATATGATATTTTTGGATTAAAAACACGTTCAGAGAGTTAAAAAGAATAGAGATATAGAAAAGCGTGCTATCCTCCTCAGCGCAACCGCTACCGCGCTTTTCTGGATTGTTAATTTCACTGCCTTTGCCACGAGCGGTGGACAGACGATGCTACGAGTGTACGTTCTTGTGGAAAAAATGCAATGTGTTCAGTTTCATTCTGTGAGTTCGACTGAGCTTGACTAAATGTTGTAGTTTCGCCTTACGCGACTTGTTTGACTACAAATACACGTTGCACTCATTTGTTTTTAATTCATGTTCTTAAAAAGAATATAGTATTCTTACAACGTTTAAGGTGGCTGTAGCTTTTCTTCACTTTATTGTGTTACTTTTGATATGTATATCCTGACTTCGTAGTGTTTTCACTATTTTGTTGTTTGTGTTTTCAACTGAAATTGTCCAGGCAAGACAACAACTGTAAAGCTGTTTTTTCTTCGGGGTTATTTTGTTCATGTTCCCTTTTAAGAGCACATATAGTTCTGTTACAGTGCATAAATAGCGTATTAAAAAGCATTTGATCAATCATCTTTTTTTTCTATGAACACCTTATCATCAAAACACGAGCCCAGCATGGGCAATAGTATCCCTTTGCAAACATTGTTCATGAAGTTTGAGACTTAATCCAAAGGCAATATTTTCAAGTACACCTTATTCTCATTGAGTCGAAGAATTGGTACTGTATTGCAGACATTTTCTGTGTAAGTGTACTTTTTAGATATAGGCTATATTATTGCTGTAACTAAACTTGGCCAAAACATTATTGCAACAACTTTCGCACGCTAACAAAAGCGGTAAAACGCAATCCATTTTAGTTTAACTTTATATGCTGGAAAGGGTAATTATGTCCACCGTTCATATCATTTGTCTGATCGGTGGTAATTTGTATAGGCATCCCGTTACTGCCTGTCAAACAAGGTCACCCCTACAATAGACCTGACAAAAACCATAGCCCCGTGTTTTAAAATCTGCAAAAAATCAGAATGTGCACTTGCCAAACACATCTGACTATTGTTGGAAAGGCCCTTCAATTTCCAGTTCAGAGCATTCTGTTTAGTGCACCTTACTTCTCTCATTGTGTAGCCTTTTGACAAAGGCGGTATGGGTCAACCGTTTCAGAGGCCAAAAAAGGCACGTTTTGCGGCCATTTTTGAGGTGGTCCTCCACTCAAAGAGCCATATTTGCTCAAGTTCTCAATAAATTGCTTTAGACATTTTAGAAGTAATGACCAAAAGGCTGACCTAAATCTGTGTTGATTTTTGTGAACATGTATACTAAGCGTGTCTTATGACGCAACGTTTCCGAAAGACCTAAACAAAAAATCGTGACTTTGCTTGCTTGAAAAAAATGGTTGAGGCAATCGTCAACAGGCTACACAAAGACTAGAGAAGTAAGGTGCATCAAACAAAATGCTCTGAACTGGAAATTGAATGGTCTGTCTAACGGTAGTCATAAGTGTTAGGTAAGTGCACATTCTGATTTTTTGGCAGATTTTAAAACACGGGGCTATGGTTTTTGTCAGGTCAGGTGACCTTGTTTGACAGGCTGTAACGGGATGTCTATACAAATTACCACCGATCGGACAAATAATATGAACGGTGGACATAATTACCTTTTTCAGCATATAAAGTTGAACTAAAATGGATTGCGTTTTACCGCTTTTGTTAGCGTGCAAAAGTTGTTGCATTAATTGTTTGGCCAAGTTTATATGAGCAATGTAAGGTAGATAATTCTTAGTAGTCAATGATTCGTTAAAAAAAATTGCTTTCTCTGTTTGTTTTTATTTGTGACAGTAATAATAAGGAGTGAATGTATGATTGTCACAAAGCATTACTCTCATACATCATTTGTATTTTCATGTTCAGACGTTTATATTACATACGTAATAGTACGCATTTCATGTATACTCCACTGGTGTTTATTTTCTACTTCTTACTCTTTATTGATGTTTATTAGTTTTACTTGTTACTCTTTATTCATTTTAGTTGTTGGGTGAGGAAAGATTTGTCTACATTTTTGTGCAGCGTTTTCCTTCTTCTTTTAATGTTGTATTATCAAATAGACTTTCAATTACATTTATTTCATCGACAACAATTATTATTACCAATTCAGTGCCCCATATGGCTTTTTGACCAATCAGGACGGATCACCTGGTGACCTTCAAAATGTTATAACGTTCAGGCAGGGACCCTTTTTGTTTATCAAGCTAAAAAATGACAAAACAAAGTAAAAATGTAAATCAACAATATCAGCGTGATTTATTCTACAGAATGACACTTCAAATGCTGTCAGATAATACTCTTTATCTAAAAAAAAAAAAATACCGATAAGCGAGTTTTGTCGGTGGGTGCTTTACGGAACAGCAAGGTACCGCCCATCCTCTGAGTGTGAAATGCCAGACCCGCTCACTTGAAATCTAAATGACCTAGGTTCGGAAAATCAAGTGAAATTGCGTCACTCGCGTTACGTCAAATGTATCTTTACGTCATTTCCCATCCGTCTTGAGTCGGTTCTAAATCTGTCGCTCTCTATTCAACAAGAAAAAGCGAAGCAACCGAAACGCATGTTGAACATGGTTTATCTTGTGAGATTGTTGTGTGTCAAACGCATTTGATCTGTGAATATTCATCACGTCAGAAGTATTACTCTGATTGGCTGACCCAGGTCACAAGAATTCTTTGACTGACAGGCATAATCAGGCATAATCAGGTAGGAGCGCTCGGGTTCCCATTGCGGCTGTTCTGTCTAATTCGCGGGGTCGCTTCAAAATTTGTTTTGGTCGAATTAAACGGTAATAAAACCGTTATTTCTAATATGCGGACTGTTAGCAAATGACAACAGTCATGTCTCACAAACGATACCAGCATTCGCCTAAAAGGCTCATGCTTGATATCTTTTTTCTCGACATGCCTTGTTATCATTTGCTAACAGTCAGCATATTAGAAATATTGTGTGTGTGTTCCTAATGTTTGTACATGTGTGTGTGTGTGTGTGTGTGTGTGTGTGTGTGTGTGTGTGTGTTTGTGTGTGTGTTTGTGTGTGTGTGTGTGTGTGTGTGTGTGAGTGTTTGTGAGTGTTTGTGTGTGTGTGTGTTGTCCTTAATAATAATAATAATAATAATAATAAATGAGCATTTATATAGCGCAACATCATAACTTTACAATTATGCTCTTTGCGCTTGACACATTTAAAATTAAAACACAGTTATACAAGCATTTACATCTACATTCATAGTCAACAACGCTTAATTAAAAGCATACACCATCAAAGATACATTACAAAAGATTCTTCCACTAACTAAATAATAAAAACATGAATAAAAAATAGGTAGTGAAAAATCACTAAACCAACAAATAACACTAAAATTAAAACACAGTTATACAAGCATTTACATCTACATTCATAGTCAACAACGCTTAATTGAAAGCATACACCATCAAACATACATTACAAAAGATTCTTCCACTAACTAAGTAATAAAAACATGAATAAAATAGGTGGTGAAAAATCACTAAAACAAATAACACTACATGTAGCCTACTGATGGACTGAGAAAACAAAATCAGGGGTTGTATTTCCTGAAGAGGTGCGTTTTAAGTGCTCGTTTGAATGCTTGGGGTGACTGAGAGTGGCGGATGTGAAAGGGGAGAGAATTCCATTGTGTGGGTGCGCAGAAAGTAAAAGTGCGTTGTCCGTATGTTTTGGTTTTGGTGTGTGGAATGGTAAGGATGCGACAGTCAGAAGAGGCACGGAGTTGTCTTGCTGGAGAATAGACGGTGAGGAGTTCAGAGAAGTAAGCAGGAGACGAACCAGAAAAGAAGTTAAAGCAGAGGGTAGACAGTTTGTAGTCAATGCGGGCTTGAATAGGTAACCAGTGCAGTGTGTGAAGAAGTGGTGTTGCGTGATCTCGTTTTCGTGCTTTGAGAATGAGGCGTGCTGCCGAGTTTTGGACTTTTTGTAGTTTATGCAGGAGGTACAGAGGACAGCCAGAGAGAAGAGAGTTGCAGTAGTCAAGTTTAGAAAGAACAAAGGCACAGACAAGATAAGAGTGTTAGTTGTTTGAGAGGAGAGTGTGTGGCGAATGGTGCTGATCTTACGAAGCTCAAAATAAGCTGCTCTACAGACTAAAGATATATGTTTGTTAAGGGTCATGTCAGATGAAAGGGTGAATCCAAGGTTTCTAGCTGATGGTGAGAAAAGAATGTCGGTGTTGCCTATTTGAACAGAAACAGGTTGGGGAGAGGGAAATGTAGTGTTCTTCTTTTTGCACAGTAAGACTTCAGTCTTATCATCATTCAGCTTAAGTTTGTTATCAACCATCCAAGATTTAACATCAGTGATGCATGTCTGAATGGTCTGGTTTAGTTGTTGCATGTTCCTTGTGTGTGTGTGTGTGTGGGGGTGTGTGCGTGTGTGTGTGTGTGTGTGTGTGTGTGTGTGTGTGTGTGTGTGTGTGTGTGTGTGTGTGTGTGTGATGTTAGTTTTATTATTTTGTGTTTGAGGGAGGATCCCCGAATCAGATATTGAAAGAACTTATTTATGTAGACACACGACTTTACATACCTGGTTCAGGTTCAATCAAAACGTGCAGGCAAAAACCTCACACACATTGACAAAAACTTACCAGGCCAGTAATTGTGCTCACAAGTCAAGCAAGCAAAATAATTAAGACAAGCACTTACTTTCAAGATGTCGCTGGGCATGCCTTTCTGTAAACACTGTTGGAATGTTCACCAGTATCCCATGGCGCCTCCTGCACAGATGAACGGGAAGAGGTCGATAGACTCATACAGAATGTCATCGCTGGTGCCTGGGATTCAAGTTCAGAAATAAAGTGTATCCGCTAACAAGCTAGCTGCGAATGAATCCTCAGTGTTGGCACGGTTTCAAAAAAGGATGGTCGCCAGCTGCTTTGTCAGTTCTGCTCATCCCAACATCCAAAATAATTCTAAATGATAACTGATGTCTTATGTGGCATTGCAAAAACGAGTTAAGAAAAGCTGTGTTAAAACTGTCTTCAGGAGAGCAGCTTCATGGGATACTTGATTATAAACGCGTTGTCATCAAACGTTTTGCTGCAAGACACAGATGGAATAAAAACAAAAAAGAGTTGATTTCATGAAATGAGCTAATTACGTGTATCACATCTTCTGAAAAATTGATTTAAGTTTAAATGTGGTCAAGAAAGGACAAATCAGACTTTAAGTGGCGATCATTATCGCGATCAAGGTAGACCCATCGCATATCGGTTGAATCAATAACGACACTATCCCAGATGTTATACAAGGCAAGTCACTGCTTTGCCCACACATTGCTGTTGGTGTCAGTCAGCCAGTACACAGGAAAATACACATCAATATGTTTCCGACTAAGAAGCTGCCGGGCAATCATTCTTAAAGACTGCCAATGTGTGCTTCTGCTACAGTTTTCCGCTGCTGAACACCTTATACACGGTCTTTAAAATCCAGCCTCGAACTCGGCTCCTCACTTTGAATTGACATTTATATGCTTATTAGCAACGCCTTTCACTGTCTTAAGGTCTGCGTTCAACTGTGCGTCTAATCATCTAGACATTCAAGGATTCGTACATATAGGCTTGCCTTCGTTCTGAGAAATACGAATACACAGTCTATTTCGTACACCGTTACGACTGTACGAGTGTGCGTTAAACAAGAATAGGAGGCATCATATTTCTCCATTGACATTTCTTTTTTTCGGAACTGATGCCTGACTAGCTGCTGTTGGTGTAGTTCTGCGAAGAAAAATGCAAGTTGATAATTAGTTTAATAATCTTGCGCTACACACGATTTCTCAACCATACCAAATTATCCCATGGCACAAAACTAATTAACTATGGCAAAAAACTAAACTCACAAGATAAGTTTGTTTGCTCTTTTAGAGGTCTTTGTGCTTAACCTTCAGTAGAGTATCTCTGTTAAAATAATTGCTAGTAGTTGAACGTCTGCTTGTGTATGTGCCGGCAGTCACTGAGGAGTAAAATTCACGTCAAAAACCAATGTTTATGATCTTCTGGGAAAAGGTGCGCTTTATTTGTGCTTGTCACGGTTTTATACCAGAACACGGTAACGTTGCCACCTATTCAAATGCTAATAACTTCTATTATGTGTTTAGCGAATGTCTTCATATGTATTGTGCGTCATGTTCAGCTTATGCACAGTTCCAAGACAGTATGTCAATTGGTCATACTGTTGTGCTCTTTCCAGAGAAAAGTTCCAAATTTGGGGATTGACTCAACGGTAGGAGGTTCGACATTTAGCAGTACCCACTCTCACCAGATTTAAACCTTCCAGACTTTTACCTTCACGATTAAGGTTCAAGTATACAAAAACATCCTAGATAATGGGTAGTCTGTAGACATTAATCACAGCCAGGTTCAGGGCATCTCCATTCAGGAAAGCATTCGTGTCATTGACAATTCCGGCGGGGTTATTTGGAACACATTTTGAGAAGTTAAACTGAAGTCAGACCATTCAATCTACAGACCAAACACTTTGTGGAATGATCATTTTGACATTGAAGTTCATGCACAACAATTATGAAGATATTCGCTTGACTCAAATTGGCCAAAACATTTTTAAAAAGACCTCTTCGTGTAAGTCACACTTGCAAAAGGCGCGCAAAATGTATCAGTGACATGCACGCATTTTTCCATTGGGAATGGCCTGATCCTGGCTGTAATTGCTGTCCTCAAGTCACCGATTGTAAAAGGTGTGACTACCACTCAATGTCATAATTCTTTCTGTTGAGTCGATCCCCGAAATCGGAGCATTTTTTCGAATGAGAAAAAAACAAGTCAGACCAGTTTACCTAGAAACGTGACACTTTGAGAACCGATTATACATAAGCTGGAGTTAATACACACCAAATATGAAGTAATTCGTTGAAAAGATGAAGTTTTTTTGTTTTCTTGTTTTTTTTGGGGGGCGGGTCACCCTATAGCTTCGCGTAACCCAAATCCCGTTATCTGTTTGTATTTTTGTTAAAACAAAACTGCTGCATCGACACTTGCAGAACTGCAGTAAACACAAGTCTAATCCACAAGCGCGAGTGCGGACCGGAATGTCTGTGCACCTTGTGCCTACAACGGCACGGTTCAGGCGTTTTGTGCTGCAACGCGGTACTGCGACTTGCATATTCATTATGCTTTATTATATTATGCAGATACGCGGCTAGTCTTTTGTGATTGGCTGTAAGGTACATAAAGCTCTTCGAGTGAGAAAGGCTACGTCTTTTTCTTGTTTGTTTGTCTATCTGTTGTTGGGTGGTTTTTTTCTGTATGTTTGTTTCTTTGCATGTTTGATTGTTTCTTTGTTTGTTTTCGATGAATATTTGCAACCATGGAGCTTGTAAGAGCTGTTAAACCGTCATGCGTTCAGGAAAATAGAGTGATTATTTGACAACAGGATGTCGTCGAGTATTTTATTTGTAAACTGCTCGTCTGCAATTAAAAGTTATCCGCCAAAAAATTTTTTATGCAAAACACACACGCGCACACACACACACACACACACACACACACACACACACACACACACACACACACACATTTATTCATGCGTTATTATTTTAAAAACCAATCGTGGTTTTGTTTTTTTAAGAAATACAAACATCTCATTCTGCATATAGTGTTCAGAATTGTTTCCACGAAAATGCCTTGAAAACAAATAGCAATACATGTACACGTACTTGTGTGCGGTTACGTTGAAGTTATTAGCATGGTTGTGGGAGAGGGGGGTGGGGGAATGGAGCCTGTCTGTTATTAGTAGAACTTGCTGCATAGCTAAGTGTGGATTTTCCCGGTTTCCAAAAAAAAAGCCAACTCAACCTATTGAGTCGTCTTGATAACAAAGCCCAAATGTACACCAGGTCCACATACATAAAGAAAGAAAAGAAAACAAGTCGCGTAAGGCGAAAATACAACATTTAGTCAAGTAGCTGTCGAACTCACAGAATGAAACTGAACGCAATGCAACGCAGCAAGACCGTATACTCGTAGCATCGTCAGTCCACCGCTCATGGCAAAGGCAGTGAAATTGACAAGAAGAGCGGGGTAGTAGTTGCGCTGAGAAGGATAGCACGCTTTTCTGTACCTCTCTTCGTTTTAACTTTCTGAGCGTGTTTTCAATCCAAACATATCATATCTGTATGTTTTTGGAATCAGGAACCGACAAGGAATAAGATGAAAGTGTTTTTAAATTGATTTCGAAAATTTAATTTTGATCATAATTTTTATATTTTTAATTTTCAGAGCTTGTTTTTAATCCAAATATAACATATTTATATGTTTTTGGAATCAGAAAATGATGGAGAATAAGATAAACGTAAAATTGGATCGTTTTATAAAAGAAATATTTTTTTTACAATTTTCAGATTTTTAATGACCAAAGTCATTAATTAATTTTTAAGCCACCAAGCTGAAATGCAATACCGAAGTCCGGGCTTTGTCGGAGATTACTTGACCAAAATGTCAACCAATTTGGTTGAAAAATGAGAGCGTGACAGTGCCGCCTCAACTTTCACGAAAAGCCGGATATGACGTCATCAAAGACATTTATAAAAAAAATGAAAAAACCGTCTGAGGATATCATACCCAGGAACTCTCATGTCAAATTTCATAAAGATCGGTCCAGTAGTTTAGTCTGAATCGCTCTACACACACACACAGACACACACACATACACCATGACCCTCGTCTCGATTCCCCCCTCTATGTTAAAACATTTAGTCAAAACTGACTAAATGTAAAAAAGAAAGAAAGAGAGAAAGAAAGAAGGAAAGAGAGAAAGAAAGAAAGAAAGAAAGAAAGAAAGAAAGAAAGAAAGAAAGAAAGAAAGAAAGAAAGAAAGAAAGAAAGAAAGAAAGGAAAAAAAAGAAAAAATGGTCAGGTTTTTATCCTTTCACGTTTAAATCAAATCAGCGCACTCGCCAGCGCATAACTGATTTCGGGTTTTCCATCTCTCACCTCATATTTTCAGAACCAGTTATATGATTGAGTTACGTACCCTTCTTTCCCCATGGTTCATGACAGGGAGGACCTGATACAGCACTGATGTCATTTCGCCGTAGAACGCAGTCATGTGAGTATGCATTTGTGCAGTAAACCTTCTTTGTGTTGTTTAGATATTTGTTTTACAACATTTCCGGTTCATTGTTGTGATGTTATGTTTGTTATCCGGTACGTTTTAGTATTGGTTACAACAATCAGTTAAACAAGGTAAGGCCTGCAGAAAACCCTAGGGTTGAATTTGAAACGTTGGTGTTATTCGTTCCGTATTCTTCGTTCACACGTGAGTACGGTGTTTGTTTGTCTTTCCATTAAGGTAAACTACGTTTTTTATTAAACAGTTATACTATTCAAGGCTTTATCTGTCCTTGTTTCTTGAGGTGGTTATTGATTCTAAATGGTCGTTAAACGACTTATTCATGTTAATATACTATGTTAACAATACTGTCAGTATTTACATTTGTTTTATGTGAAGCCACCTTCCTCCTCCTCTTCTTTTTCTCTCAAACCGTCTTTCTGTCTATGCATCTCCGCTGTGTGTGTGTGTGTGTGTGTGTGTGTGTGTGTGTGTGTGTGTGTGTGTGTGTGTGTGTGTGTGTGTATGTGTGTATGTGTGTGTGTGTATGTGTGTGTGTGTGCGTGTGTGTGTGTGTGTGTGCGTGTGTGTGTGTGTGTGCGTGTGCGTGTGTGTGTGTTTGTGTGTATGTGTGTGTGTGTGTGTGTTTGTGTGTTTGTCCACCTGATGTTAGCCAGTATGTGTGTCTGTCAGTCAGACTGTCCGTCTGTTAGACACTGTTTGTGTGCCTGTTCCCCCCACCCCCCTCCCCCCCTCACCCCCACCCACCACCCCTCTCTCTATCTCTCCGCCCCCCGCTCTCTCTCTCTCTATCTCTCTCTCTCTCTCTCTCTCTCTCTCTCTCTCTCTCTCTCTCTCTCTCTCTCTCTCTCTCTCTCTCTCTCTCTCTCATATTTTTGCTCCCTCTTTGCCAATGATTACTTGATGACTGTGTATTTCCAATGATGATACAACCTTACTCGCATTTGTAACGATTTTTCATTAATATACATGATTTTGTCTTCACTATTTTTTCCGGATATTTTTTTTCTCTTTTGTTTGTTTCTGTTTGCTTGTCTTTTTTTTGTGTGTGTGTGCTTTTATTTCGTTTCTGAATTCTAAAGTTATTCTGCAACGGAGGTATCTTAAAAACAGTATCATAGAAGTAGCCTAACAATCGTAAATCGTTCATATGCTTGGGATGTATTTGTGATGCTCATAATTCTGCTCCTGGTCAGTTAGAATTCATTTACATTGCTCCATGTGATCTTGTTCAATCAAATGTCTTTTTTTTATTTTATTTTTTTAGCTTGAACAGTGAATTTTGAATACTATTATTTGTCGTTCTATTTGTGAGTAGGATACGTATTCTAAACGTGTGCTTTAACATTAATGATAACAATAACAGCACTTTATTAATCATTAAAATGAATACATGTAAACGGAATATTGCCTTATGCCATTTTTAGTTGTGTTTATAATGTAATGCCTATGAACTTCAAGAACCATTATCATTCTCGATGATCAGTGTTGCTTTATTTCACGATTGGTGTTGTGACATCCAATGGGCCGTAATTATATATGCTTTATACCCACGCAAAACCATGAAAAAAAATTTCTTATATGAATTAAAACATACTGTACATAAACAAAAATGCTAATCATCACAACATTTAAAAAAATCAGTTTATGGAAATATGGGTCTGAGCTTAAATTAAGATGTCCGCAATTTCTCTTTTTAGATAAAAAAAAAATAATGAAAACATGAACTTGAACAAACATTAACAAAATAAAATTTAAAAAAACGTTTCTCAGTCTGACAGAAATTAACAGATACCACAGCGGCAGTAACACGTCACAAGAAATGTCTCATTGCCATAACCATCAGTCAAATCACATTTAGTTGAACTTACCACATCGTTGAAGGTAACACAGCCTGTCATACGATCTCATCAACATGGGGTAAGCATCTTTTAATCCGAACACAAATATCTAACTGTGTATAATCTGTCCAAGGCAATAACAAATCAAAAACTATTGAAAAAAAACCACTCAAATATATAAATCACTGAGCTATTGATAATGGACGCATTTAATTCCGGATGAAGGCGTTTCTGAGAAATACTTTCTGTCAAGCGGAAAATTGGGTTTTTACATTTACTCAAGTTTTGAGAGTTCCTGAGATAGATATTCCAAGCTGGTTTTTTTTTCATTTGTTTGATAAATGACGTTTATGACGTCATATCCGTGTTTTTTGTTGTAAAAGTTGAGGCCGCACTGTCACACCCTCATTTTCCATCAAATTGATTACAATTTTAGCCAAGCAATCTTTGACAAAGTCCGGTCAAGGGATTGCATTGCAGCTTGGAAGCTTAAACATTAATTAATGAGTTTGCTCATTAAAGTTGTCATTAAAATCTAATTTTCGCAAACATATTTAAACATGATTGCATCGTATTCTTTATTAAATTCTGAATCTAAAAATATATAGATATGTTATGTTTTCTCTAAAACTGTGATCACAATTAACGAAAATAGGTTAATTAGGTACTACCATTAAAATTTTAGAAATCGATCCATCAAAGATTTCATATTATTCTTTATCATTTTCTGATTCCAAAAACATATAGATATGTTATATTTGCATTAAAAAAAACAAGCTCAGAAAGTTAATAAGAATAGAGAAAAGCGTGCTTTCATGTTAAGCGCAAACGCAACAGCGCTATACTCGTTTGTCAATTTCAGAGCGTTTTCCACGTGAACAGTGTCAGCGATTTACTTGCCACGGGGGATTGACGAAGCTGTATTGTTTGGGTGAAAAAATGCAGTGCGTTCAGTTTAATTCTGTGATTTCGACAGATTAACTAAATGCTGTAATTTCGCCTTACGCGATTGTTGGCTCACGTAAGTGTAGCCTATGCGATCGTAACTTTGTCTGTCTGTGCGTGCGTGCGTGCGTGCGTGCGTCTGTGCGTGTGTATGTCTGTGGTAGAAACTCTAACATTTGAAGACGTCACATTACATTGACGTCACATTATGACGTAAGAGGGTTAGACGTCACGCGAAGGAAGTACTGACAGTCTCGGTCATTATTATTTTGAGCGCGCCGAGACTAGTTGGCAGTCGTGTCCTTGTAAGTAGGCTACATGCAGACAGACAGATCTAGATCTAGTGTCTCGCTTTCTTGCACAGTTTCACCTATGCTCTTTCTGTGTGTGTGTGTGTGTGTGTGTGTGTGTGTGTGTGTGTGTGTGTGTGTGTGTGTGTGTGTGTGTGTGTGTGTGTGTGTGTGTGTGTGTGTGTGTGTGTGTGTGTGTGTGTGTGTGTGTGTGTGTGTGTGTGTGTGTGTGATGGAGTGATTGTGTGTGATGGAGTAATTGAGTTTGTGTTACTGTTTGTCGATTTCTTACGTGAGCCTTGATGGCTTCGCCTCTTGTTTTGTTTGCGCTATAACAAGCTAATCGACACAACCACTGTGCTTCCGTTGGTCAGGGAAAAAAAGGCATGTGGCCAAAATACGTGTGTGTGTGTGTGTGTGTGTGTGTGTGTGTGTGTGTGTATGTGTGTGTGTGTGTGTGTGTGTGTGTGTGTGTGTGTGTGCATGTTTGTGATGCAAAAAAACATTGGTATGGTTGGTTTCTGATGGTTGAGTTTTGTCCTTTTGTTGTTGTTGACAGAATTGTCTTTCAAATGATTTTCTTGGGTTTTTTTGTTTTTAAAATACTGTATCTCCCCCCGGAGACGGTGAGGAAAAAACAGATAGATAGATAGATAGATAGATAGATAGATAGATAGATAGATAGATAGATAGATAGAGTAACAGACAGACAGACAGACAGACAGACAGACAGACAGCTTACTAGATAGATAGATAGATAGATAGATAGATAGGTAGATAGATCCGGAGAGAGAGAGAGAGAGAGAGAGAGAGAGAGAGAGAGAGAGAGAGAGAGAGAGAGAGAGAGAGAGAGAGAGAGAGAGAGATTCAGATTCAGATTCAAAACTTTAATACAAAGGGATAAAGGTTTTAGGCAATGCCTAATCTTCCAACCTGTCCCTTTTAGACATACATGACATTATACATTACAATTATATATTTATATAACATGTATTGAACAGCCAAACGAATAACTAATTAACTAAGAATTTGTAATCAGGTTAAAAGTAACAAAACACTAGTTATAATAACGTGGTTCATTGATTAATAAAATGATGATTAAGATGTTATGCAGTAACAGTTATGATTTTAAAGCGTAGGGAGAGAATTATTTTTGACAAAGATATTTTCGAACATTTTTTGAACAGAGAGAGAGAGAGAGGGAGAGAGAGAAAGAGAGAGACAATGTCTGACAATTCTTTATTTTATGAGGGTAACAGAATAAGCATTGGTATACTTTTTTGCATCTGGCCCTCGCCCTAAAGAGGGACTACATCTACTATGATAACTACTACTACATACATACATAATTAGTGAAACAGTATAAGTTTATTAACAGCTATTGTGTTTTCAGCGTAGCAATAGGCCGACGAGTCGAAGACGAGTCGCATTATACTTGTTCGAGTCTAAATATCGGATCCTATTGCTACGATAAAAACACGTTTATATAGCTATTCTGACATTAAATTCTGTGTTAAAATCATGTTTTTGTCATCAACAAGTATCAGAATGGTCCATGTCGTTGATTGCAGCATAGATGTGACAGGATCGCCAACTCGTTGCGCGCGCTCAGCAAGTAGCGGAAAGCGGAAAAGACGATTGTGACAGTAAGTAACTTTACTTCCGGTGCAGTCTTTCAACACATGGAGAAGAAGGAGAATTTCGAAGGGGAGGTGGAGTTTGTGGCTCAGGTAAGTGAAAAGCAAACAAAGCAATACAAAAAGATCATTGCTGATGATTGAAATGAGTCATGTGAATCAACAATAAAGATTGATTGTGGACGGCACGTCATTATTTTTGTTTTTAACACTTGAAACGCGAGAGCATCTGACACACTGGTAAATCCGAAGCTGTGCACGCAAGCTGATCAGCAGATCGTTTTTCTGCAGAATTCTCGCTCACATCGGCCACTATTTTAGCTCAGCGAACCGACACATTTGCAACAGAACAATTTCTGAATGTTAGAAATTCGGCTATAGATTTATACCCTTTCTATTCCATGGTTGTTGTTTTTTTCAGGGGGAAAGTACCGACATCTCAATCGCTGAAAAGATGACAGCATCACCACAAAAGAAACTCCAAGAATTGCCAAAAGTAAGTAAAAATATTGACAGATCTATGTAAAAGACTATGAAAATTTAGAACTGGAACAACAGATATTCAAGAAATAACCGATAAGTGATATATTATAACTGAACCATTGATTGATTTGAATGTACATCATGCATGGAAGTAAACAAGAAGAGCAAACGCTCGATCGAGTCACTTTCGCAGTTCTGAATATTATATGAGGCATCAGATGGACAGGAAGAAATTGCTATTCACAACACAATGAGTCACGTTCACATAAAATTTGAGCCCGGTCACTTTTATAGTTTCCGAGAAAAGCCCAACGTTAAGTTGTGTGTTGCCGAACAGAAAAGGCTAGTTATCTCCCTTGTTTTTCTGATAACGTTCGTAAAAGGCTACAGATGTAAATACTTTGATGTAAAGAATAATCCTACAAAGTTTCAATCACATCCGATGAACTTTGTCAAAGATATAAAATGTCTAATTTTTCCTTTGACGCTGACCTGTGACCTTGAAAAAGGTCAAAGGTCAACGAAACCATCGTTAAAGTGTAGAGGTCATTGGAGGTCACGACTAAACAAAATATGAGCCCGATCGCTTTGATAGTTTCCGAGAAAAGTCCAACGTTAAGGTGGTGTCTACGGACGGCCGGCCGGCCGGACGGCCGGCCGGACGGCCGGCCGGACAGACTAACACTGACCGATTACATAGAGTCACTTTTTCTCAAGTGACTCAAAAATGGTGCAGGAACTGAAGTCAGATCAACACATCAAAAAGATCAGTGCAATATATTTGTTTTCTCTCCCCTCTAGCATAATTCTGTTTTGATATATGTATGCTTGATGTCTTCTGTTGTTTTTAAATTCATTGTCACTTCTAAATTGCATGCTTTATTGCAGAACGCTTGTTCTTTCTGCCTTTCAACTGCCTTTCACCGGAGCTCAGAGAGCTTGTCGACCTATTCTCCACCAAATCGTTCAACTTCAAACGTCTATCAACTGCCATTAATAGCTATCATCCAGCTATTTGTATGGACAGTTCGACTTATTTCTCTAGAAATTTTGTTTTACTAAGGGTTTATTGTTCTGCTTTTTTTCAGACATTCCGTCCCGCACCAGAATTGCCAGAGGTTGCAACTACAACTTTGAAGAACTGTGTCGTGATGTACAGCAGCTTCCCGAGTCGTGGTGCCTCGCGAAGAACGAGGTGAACCAGGTGGTTAAGGTTGTTGTGCTGGAGCCTGGAGGCCAGCTTGGTTAAGGTTTGACTTTGAGTCAGCATTTTCAGTGATTTTTCTACGCAGCCGATGGTGTTTGGATTTAAAGTGTAAAGGAAAAAGTCCCTCCCGAAGCAGCGTGCTGCAGTTTAGACTGGCTTGGCGACAGTGTTGAAGTGAGTGACAAGTAACATTTTCAGTAAATCGCTTTGTGTTACAATTATTCAACACCAATTCTGAGCCAAGAGAATGAATTTTTTTTTTTATTTGGAATGTTGTGTTTTATAGGTTAGGTGTGGAAAATTGGATTTGACTGTAAAGCTCTTTAGCAGAGAATGTAAATAAACTTGACCAAGAAATTATTGCGACAAATTTCAAACTCCCAAATTAAAGCATTGATTAATTCCCGTTAATTAATTAATTAAATTAAATGTCACAAGAATGTATGCTTTAATTTGGGTGCAACATGTTGAAACTTTGTTTGAGAATGTATCTACTTCATTGATTAAATATATGCATGTGTATGAATAGGAATCTTTCTTGTGTCAAATTGTGCGAATTGAGACTGAGTGAGATAGTGAATGTTGGTACATTACAGGGCCGGACTAAGCAAAGAGGAGGGGGGTGGTCCAGGGGGATGTTCCTCTGCCCCTTGTGAAGGGTAGGTCATATTCTGAGATAGGAAAATGGTCGCTCCTTGCATGAAACGGCATAAAATAAACAATAATACATTTTTTGTAAATAAGTGAGGTACATGTTTAGGTTGGGGAGGGGGGGTTGCGCAACCCCCATAACCCCCCCCCCCCCCCCCCCCCAGCCGTAGTCCGGCCCTGCATTAATTGTCACTGTATGGTGTGTGTGTGTCACTGTGACCAGAGATACATATGCTCTATTTGAGTTCATACAACTTCCAATTCCATTCAAACGTTAACAAAGTGTTGCTTTCTTTCTTTCTTTCTTTATTTGGTGTTTAACGTCGTTTTCAACCATTCAAGGTTATAACAAAGTGTTGCTGGTATGCGACTGAACATGTTCTATTAGGAAAGCAAAGCAAATTCCAGTGTACATAGTGGTCAACATAAAAACAATCAGACGCATCGATGCAAGACATTTATCAAGTGGCTGACAATTGATTTTGAAATGAAAACTGTTTGCAAAATATCTCGCTGTCAAAATTATATCTTGAACAAGTACACAAAGGAATTAGGTTTGAACCATAGCAAAATGAATATGTTTCAATTTTTCATGTTGCAGACTTTAAATTTACATGGACTCATGAAAATACAGAACAGGCACTGAACAAGCCATGTGATACAATACTGAACCAAATAGGAAGAGAAGTACATTTTAACGACAGCAGATTTTAACACCAAAAATCGACACCTAAGACAACAATCAAGAAGTTCAAATTCAATGTACATGCACTTGATCAGATAGGATAGTTTGTACTGCATGAAGAAAGATCATACACAACACACTACAGAGATCCTTCCTGATTGTTCTCAACATTGTATGTTTTCAGCTTTTTCCTCAAACTCCTTTCTTTCCATGTGCATTTCATTTTGTCCAACATTGTATGTTTTCAGCTTTTTCCTCAGTCTTTTCTTTCCATGTACATTTCATTTTGTCCATCATTGTCTTCAGTTTGTGGTGGAGTCTTATTTAAAAAAAAACAGAACATTTTGCAAAGTGTCTTCTTGAACAGCTTGTGAAAGATCAAATGAATACAAAGTGTCATAAAAACACACCGGAACAGCATCACTGTTCCTGCATGGTTCAATAAAGTCATCTGCTTTTGCCTGTGTGTTGATGCACAGGTTTCCCAGAAAATATGTTCCATGGACATCAAATCACCAAAGGGAAGTAATCGCTCTTTATGCATACGACATGTGTAATAGATTAAGCGAGAGTTGTACGGAACCGTTTCTCCTGGCACGAGAGGATGAAAGTCGCTTGTATATTTCAATGCTTGTTATTCTCTCAGGTGCCAGGAGAAAAGGTTTTGTACAACTCTCGCTTACTCTATTACACAGTCATGTCGTAGGAATAAAGAGCAATTACTTCCCTTTGGTTATTTGATATCATCAACGCTTTGCCTCATTCTGTTTAAGATTTCTGCTTTGTATTGCATGGACAGACACATCTGCAATACATTGGGCTTGACAAAGGTCAGTTTGCCCTTGTTCAGCATGCTTGTCATGTCAGGGGTGGTTTCACTCTCTTCACTGTAGGATTCAGGTGCGCAAGTCAGGGCTTCCAAACACTGCAATTTCTCATCTCTGTACGCACTCTTTTGGAGACACCAAACTCTCTGTTTTAGCTTTTTGGCAACACATCCTCCAACATACTTTCCATTGTCCTCTTCATCCTCTTTGATTTCTAATGCACTTACTGGTTCCCTAGTTTTTCTTCATAGGCCTTTAAGACACCAACAGTATAAACATGTTCAAGGCAATCCAGGCTGAAACTGCAGGGGATACTGTCAACTCAGTAATGCCTGAATGCTGGGTTGAAAAAGCAGAGTAGTACCTGGCCCACGTCTTCTCCTTGGCAGCATTCCCAACCTTGCCTCAGGGAACTAGGCAGTCATGAAGAAGCAGAAGTTTCTCTTCCAGATCTGCACCTAAAACACAGAAAATAAAATATTATAATTAAAACAACACACAAATATAGCAGAAATCAACCCAAATGTTCATGACAATGTGCAAAGCAAACATGTGCAAGTCAATTAGATTTAGAGTCAGAATACTATGCAATAGTACATCAACTCTGCAAGACAATGGATATTATGCAGAACATCATAATTTCGTGAACAAAACAATAAATCAAAAGTGATTGACTGTGTCCCAAAGGACATAACAATCAAGAATATACTATTTTCATTAAATGGGATATATATTTGTTTTTGAAAAAATCTGTGCTGGTAGCTTCCCGTAAGGCATTCGGAAGAGCGTTCCAGAGACGGCCACCTGAATAAACTAGACTAGACTTAAATAAGTCTATCCTAGGAAGAGGAGTGTTAAATTTCATAAGGTGGTGTGAATTCTTCAAAGAGAACTTTGAACAAATGGTTTGGGGTAGAGTTTCGGATATAATTGTATGCATAAAGATTCCTTTGTTGAAAAGCAGTCTTGACTTTAGAGGTAAGATCCCTAAATGTATGTAGCCTAACTCTGTGAGGGTAGTGTGCTTTAGTAATACTACTTTTAGCGCTCTTTTAAGTAATCTGCTGAGTGGTTTTAAGGAATTTTCACTTGCTGAGTCCCATAGAGTGGATGCGTAATCAATAACAGATTGAATATGAGCAATGAAGAATAACTTTCTGGTGTGGCAGTTCAGGAAGTGTTTAATTCTAGATAAGAGATACTCTTTCTTTGACACCACTTTACTAAGTTGCTCTATGTGGGTTGACCAAGACAAGTTGTTATCAATATTAACACCCAGCAGTTTGTGATGAGAGAGAGAGAGAGAGAGAGAGAGAGAGAGAGAGAGAGAGAGAGAGAGAGAGAGAGAGAGAGAGAGAGAGTGTGTGTGTGTGTAGAGAGAGAGAGAGAGAGAGGGAGAGAGAGAGAGGGAGAGAGAGAGGGAGAGAGTGTGTGTGTGTGTGTAGAGAGAGAGAGAGAGAGAGAAAGAGAGAGGGAAAGAGAGAGGGAGAGAGAGAGAGAAGGAGAGAGAGAGAACGAACGAATGAACGAACGAACGAACTTTATTACTCAAGGATGGAGATTTTAGGCTCACGCCTAGTCTTACAATCTGTCCCTGCTAAACTAAGACATAAAAATAAAGACAATAAAAGGACAATTGTCAATCGCAATCATACAGTATTACTAATTACAACATTACCTATTCGACTACATAATGCATAATAGAACATTGAAATGTACATGTATGTCAATATAATACAAAGAAAAGTCGACTCGCACACACACGCGCGCCGCATGCCTGCAATGACGTTCGCACTCAATACAACACACACACTCACACACACACATACATACTAACACACACATACACACTCACACAAACACACATACATACACACACACACACATACACATATGCGCACACACACATACACACGCACGCACGCACACACACACATACACACACACACACACACGCACACGCACAACTTCATCATCATCATCATCATCATCATCATCATCATCATCATCGTCGACATCCTTATCATCATCAACAAAATATATAGAGGTTAGTGATAGCAATGCATTCTTGCTAGAAACAGCTTTATAATGTAACTGTTCGTGACAACAGATATTTGCGAAGCTGCGATTTGAAGTGTTTAATCGCGCAGAGAGAGAGAGAGAGAGAGAGAGAGAGAGAGACAGAGAGAGAGAGAGAGAGAGAGAGAGAGAGAGAGAGAGAGAGAGAGAGAGAGAGAGAGAGAGAGAGAGAGAGAGAGAGAGAGAGAGAGAGAGAGAGAGAATAAAACATTGAAGAAAGGCAAACACTAAATACTGTGCGGTAGATATGTTTGAGATCAGCGTTCATCATTCTCTCTTTAAAAACTAATTCACTTACATCTTAAAGTTGTGAAATAGACATTATTAAACAGATGTGCCCCACTTAAAAGTATTTACAAAATCATGTTCATAATAATGTGTTCAATTAAGTATGTCTTAAAACATTTAAATGTATGTACACAGTGATGCACTCACCTTTCAACAGACCTTGAATTGTCGGCTTTTTTTTTCAATAAACATTTTTTTATTTGGCTTTCTCGAACCACATTTGTACGTACACGTTTACATGTGCCTTTTTACGTGTATGGCTTTTTTGTTGTTGCTGAATTTAACGTTGGTAGTCTGAAGAATTATGCTTCATACTGACGGAGTAGGCTATATTTTTGCATCATAAATATCACGCAAAACAATGTCCATGAACAATTCTTTATTCTTTTGAAAATGTTCAGGTAAAAAATATCTGGCAATGAGAAATGTTAACGCAGCGCTACATACGCATGTAGATAGTTCCTATTTCTTTTAGTTAACTTTTTTTATGGGTGTGTGTGACGAAGGCCCACGCAGACAAAATTCAGACGTGGGCCTGTACTGCTTAATATTTTGCTTTAATTCATGCAGGCCATACCTTTTCCTAGCATTGTTCTTGGATTATCCATCTTCATTTTCGTCACACATGTTCACTCCTTTAAAACAAAACAACTTTTTTCATCCTGACAATTATAATGGTAGCATTTTGTTTCTCACTTTCATCTTCAAAGTGGTTGTTTTAATATCACAGAATTCGGTTTCCCTATCTCCGGCGTGAATGCTTCATAGTCTCTCAATGATATTCGTCTCAATCAAGAAAGCTGGAAAAAAGTACATTCTTTATTCTTACATTTATGTGAGTCACTCATCAGCCACCTGGTCATTTGGTCATGCTCTCTCTCTCTCTCTCTCTCTCTCTCTCTCTCTCTCTCTCTCTCTCTCTCTCTCTCTCTCTCTCTCTCTCTCTCTCTCTCTCACACACACACTCTCTCTCTCTCTCTCTCTCTCTTTCTCTCTCTCTCTCTTTCTCTCGCTGCTCTCTAAATCTCTCTCTCGCTCTCTCTCTCTCTCTCTCTCTCTCTCTCTCTCTCTCTCTGGCTTGCTTGCTAGATTACTCTGTTTAAAGGTTAGCTTTTATCTTAAACATACATGTATTCATACGTTTGTAAGGCCAACAAAATAAATAGGTGTGGTTAAGGTAACATAGCCACAAAAAAATAGGGTAGGAAGGTAGGCAATCACTTTTTTTTCTAATGTATACAAATTAAACCTACTTGACAGGGAAATAAGTGTGCGACTATGTATATTCAAGCGTGTAGCATTCGCAACCGAAGAAGATGCCGCCATTTTTGTCATGGCAAGCGTCTGTTGAGCCTTTTTAGTAGAAGGAGTTATTTCCCTTTCATCGTCTGTCGTCTGCATGACGACTCGAGCGCTTTCGCTTTCATTGCTTTTTCTGCACTCGTTTTTTTGTTTTCATTTTTTGTTTTTGTTTTGACAAATGTACTAAAAAGTTATATGGTCGGCCCCTATTTTTAAATTTAGTCAAGTTTTGACTAAATGTTTTAACATAGTGGGGGAATCGAGACGAGGGTCGTGGTGTGTGTGTGTGTGTGTGTGTGTGTGTGTGTGTGTGTGTGTGTGTGTGTGTGTGTGTGCGTGTGTGTGTATGTGTGAGTGTATGTGTGTGTGTGTGTCTGTATGTCTGTCTGTCTGTCTGTCTGTCTGTCTGTGTGTGTGTGTGTAGAGCGATTCAGACTAAACTACCGGACCGATCTTTGTGAAATTTTACATGAGAGTTCCTGAGTATGAAATCCCCAGACTTTTTTTTTTCTTTTTTTCGATAAATGTCTGTTATGACGTCATATTCGGCTTTTTGTAAAAGTTGAGGCGGCACTGTCACACCTTCATTTTTCAATCAAATTGATTGAAATGTTGGCCAAGCAATCTTCGAGGAAGGCCGGACTTCGGTATTGCATTTCAGCATAGAGGCTTAAAAATTAATGAATGACTTTGGTCATTAAAAATCTGAAAATTGTAATTAAATTGTAAACAAGTCAGCAGGACCTGACGGTGTCAAGCCTAAGGTATTGTCCATCTGTGCTGATCAGCTGTGTAAGATTTTTCACACCATGTTTTCCATGTCTTTGTCTTTGTGCAAAATTCCATCTGCTTGGAAAACTTCTTGTATTGTGCCAGTGCCGAAGAAGCCTAAGGTGTCATGTCTGAATGACTATAGGCCTGTAGCTCTCACTTCTCACATTATGAAAGTTTTTGAAAGACTGGTGTTGACTGTTTTGAAGGTCCAAGTTGCTGCTTTTCAAGATTCTTTGCAGTTTGCATACAGGGCCAAAGTAGGGGTTGATGATGCACTACTGTTTATGTTACATTCTGTGTACACACATCTGGAGAAGAGCTCTGCTTGTGTTAGAGTTATGTTTTTTGATTTCTCTTCTGCCTTTCAGACTATTCAGCCTCATCTTCTGGCTCAGAAGTTACAAAACATGTCTTTGCATCATAGTACAGTGAAATGGATTCTGGATTATTTAGTAGATAGACCACATGCACAGTTTGTACGATGGAATGGTACTTTTACATCTGACATGATTAACACTTTCACCGGAGCACCACAAGGAACAGTTTTGTCACCCTTTTTGTTCACCCTGTATACATCTGATTTTAAAGTACAAGGAGAGTCATGTCATCTTCAGAAATTTTCTGACGACTCTGCCGTGGTTGGTAGTATTCTTGATGGTGATGAGAGCTTGTATAGAGAACATATTGATGATTTTGTGTCTTGGTGTGATTCCAACTTTTTAGTATTAAACGCAAGCAAGACGAAGGAAATGATTTTTGATTTTCGCAAAAAGAAAGACACTGTCCATCCTGTAGTCATCAAAGGTGATGCGATTGAGATAGTCAGCGAGTACAAGTATTTAGGTGTAGTTTTAGATAACAAGCTAAGCTGGTTTAATCATGTTGATAAGACGCAGTCAAGATTGTTTTTCCTGCGCAAGCTGAGATCATTTCATGTGTGTAACAAGATGCTGTACATGTTTTATCAGAGTATGGTGTGCAGTGTGATGGTGTTTGCATCAGTGTGTTGGGGAGGGAATGCCACTGCAAGGGACACTGGCAGGCTGAACAGGCTGATAAAGAAAGCGAGTTCTACTGTAGGCCAGAGCCTTGACACCCTTGAAGTCCTTGTTGAAAGAAGGCTTGCCAGTAAGTCCAGAGCTATTCTGTTCGACCTAGGGCATCCCCTCCACGACGCACTGATGGATCTCCGCATCACCCGGAACGCTCGGTTTCTCATGCCGAGGTGTCGAACGGAGCGTTTTCGGCGTTCTTTTGTTCCTGCAGCTGTGAGATATTTTAACAACAACCGAGCCATTGTACTGTCCACAGACTATAAGTGATGCCTTTTAAATGTACCTCTTAGTGATAGATTTAATATGATTTGATGACTGTTTGACCTTTGATCATAACTAGTGCTGTGATAATGAGCTTTAGCACTGTTGTGATGGTGATGCCCAATTGAGTCTAACTACCTGATGGCTAATCTACTGTGATACCTGTGATAACTGATGATGATTACTGTGATTGGTTTTATGTGTTTGGTTGGTCTCTTCTTTTGGTAGTGCAATAGCGTTAATTATGGATTGTTGTTATCATCATTTGCATGGGGACTTGTCTGTTAGTCCAAACAGTGATATGGTTATTGTGATATTCTTGGCTGCACTTTAACATGGAATGTATGTATGTATGTATGTATGTATGTATGTATGTATGTATATATGTAGGTATGTATGTAGGTATGTATGTAGGTATGTATGCATGTGTGTTGGTGTGTCGGTGTGTCAAGTGTGCAAGTAAAAAGGGTATTGTAGTTGTACATATATTACTTTAGATATTTTTTTGTTATCATGGGTTTTATGAATTTTCTTCTCTTATTCTTTTATAATTATTAATTAATGACCTATATGTGCTGATGACCAATTTAATTTCCTTTGTTGGATCAATAAAATGTTATGAGTTATGAGTTATGAGTTATGAAATTTGTTTTTTTTTATATAAAACGATCCAAATTCATCTTATTCTACATCATTTCCTGATTCCAAAAACATATAAATATGTTATATTCGGATTAAAAACAAGCTCTGAAAATAAAAAATATAAAAATTATGATCAAAATTAAATTTCCGAAATCAGATGTAAAAACAATTTCATCTTATTCCTTGTCGGTCCCTGATTCCAAAAACATATAGATATGATATGTTTGGATTAAAAACACGCTCAGAAAGTTAAAACGAAGAGAGGCACAGAAAAGCGTGCTATGCAGCACAGCGAAACCACTACCGCGCTAAACAGGCTCGTCAGTTTCACTCCGTTTTGCACAAGCGGCGGACTACGGTCATTGTGAAAAAATGCAGTGCGCTCAGTTTCATTCTGTGAGTTTCACAGCTTGACTAAATGTTGTAATTTCGCCTTACGCAACTTGTTTCTTAGGCCTAATGAAGTTCATTTTCACCTTCCCATTCCTTTTCTCTGGCTGCTCCCTCTTCCCTTTCTTCTTTCCACTCTTGCCTCGCTTGCCACGCGTCCCATCGCCCTTGACTCACCTCACCCCACTATGATACGGGTGCGAACTTACTTCGGTTGAGCCAAAAACAAATTGCGAAATACTAGGCCCATGAGTTCGAGTCAACCTTTCAGTCTTTGCTGTTGTCTTGTCACACAAACTATAAAACGTGCAACATTTATTTGATGCAGTTCATTTTCGGGTGAAAATTTTGGAAAGATATTTGAAAGGTAGGGAGGCATTATTCACATTCAGTTACTTCGTCTTATCTACCACATTGTACGAATAGGTCAGTCTTTTCATTTCTATGCAAATTCTGTCATGTTTGCTGTTGTTAAACATCTATTTTGTGGTTTGATGTTTGTTTGTTTCTTTCTTTCTTTCTTTCTGTGAGGGTTTTCGTTTTCTTTCTTCATAGCTTACCTTCTAATCTTTCTTTTCTTTCTGATTTTCTTTGTTTCTGACTTTCTTTCTTTTTCTCTTGCTTTCTTTTGTATTCTGTCATTCTTTATTCCCTTGTGCTGGTATCAGAACCAATTTTAAATGGTTTTCTTGATAACTGTCATTTTTACATTTAGTCAAGTTTTGACTAAATGTTTTAACATAGAGGGGGAATCGAGACGAGGGTCGTGGTGTATGTGTGTCTGTCTGTGCGCGTGTGTGTGTGTAGAGCGATTCAGAATAAACTACTGGACCGATCTTTATGAAATTTTACATGAGAGTTCCTGGGAATGAAATGCCCAGATATTTTGTTCATTTTTTCGATAAATGTCTTTTATGACGTCATATCCGGCTTTTTGTAAAAGTTGAGGCGGCACTGTCACACCCTCATTTTTCAATCAAATTGATTGAAATTTTGGCCAAGCAATCTTCGACGAAGGCCGGACTTCGGTATTGCATTTCAGCATGGAGGCTTACAAATTAATTAATGACTTTGGTCATCAAAAATATAAAAATTGTAATTAAAATTATTGTTTTATCAAACGATCCAAAATTACTTTTATTTTATTCTTCATCATGTTCTGATTCCAAAAACATATAAATATGTTATATTCGGATTAAAAACAAGGTCTGAAAATTAAAAATATAACAATTATGATCAAAATTAAATTTCCGAAATCGTTTTAAAAACAATTCCATCGTATTCCTTGTCGGTTCCTGTTTCCAAAAACATATAAATATGATATGTTTGGATTAAAAACACGCTCAGAAAGTTAAAACAAAGAGAGGTACAGTAAAGAGATACTCGCTAATACCATAAATATTATATATGCATTCTTAAACGGATTTTTGTTTTGATGTACAATTTTTATTCAATTTTCTTTTCATGTTTGCTTGCTTTTCATTTAAGGCTGGGGTTCACACCTGAGGCCATATTTCAAAGTGGTTAGGCAGTTTTAAAGGTTTGTTTTTATGTTAGTTCAGTGTTTTGTTTATCAGAAAAAAACAAAATGAATAGAGCTTGTCGCGCAAAATTTTGAGATAGCGACTGAAGTTTGAGCATAGGTATGAGATTTTTTCACGCAAACCCTACTGAAGAAATTGTGATATTGTATTGTGAATATGTTAACAAAAAAACAATCGGATGATCAGAAACTGAAGAAGAGAAATAGGGAAGCAAAATAGAACATCAAACATAGTGATTTTACAAGTGAATTTGGAAAAAAAAACCTTATGTATCCATTTTTGAAGCCCAATTTGAAGCATGGAACACAGTCAAACATAAATTAAAAGTGTTAAAGTGGTTACAGTGTTCAGAAATAGTGTTAAATAACAAGTTGAGTTATCCCTCTTCACAAATTTTAAAAGAAATGCACCTCTTGTCGCGCACATTTTTTAACTGTGATGCTTTTACTACCCCCACCCCCTACTCATTTTTCAGAAAAGAGTGCATATTATCTTCCAAATAGACAAGCAAGGTAGTCAGATGATCAAAACTTCAGAACAAAAATAGGGAAGCAAAATAGAACATGCAACATAGTGATTTAACTTGTGAATTCAGAAAAAACACACTTTTTTACTCATTTTATTAGCTGAATTTAAAGCTTGGAAGACAGAAATAAATAAATTAAAAGTGCAAAACTGGTTACAGTGTTCAGAAAGAGTGTTAGATACCAAGTTGAGTTATCCCTCTTCATCACAGTTAAAAGAAATGCACCTCTTGTCGCGCAAAATCTTGAACTGTGATGCTTTTACTACCCCTACCCCCTACCCATTCTTCAGAAAAGAGTGCATATTATCTTCCAAATAGAAAGGCAAGGTAATCAGATGATCAAAAACTTCAGAACAGAAATAGGGAAGCAAAAAAGAACACCCAACAGAGTGATTTAGCTGTTGAATTCAGAAAAAAACCACTTGTTTACTCATTTTATAAGCTGAATTTAAAGCTTGGATGACAGAAAAAAATAAATTAAAAGTGCTAAAGTGGTTACAGTGTTCAGAAATAGTGTTAGATACCAAGTTGAGTTATCCCTCTTCATCACAGTTAAAAGAAACGCACCTCTTGTTGCGCAAAATCTTGAACTGTGATACTTTTACTACCCCTACCCCCTACCCATTCTTCAGAAAAGAGTGCATATTATCTTCCAAATAGAAAGGCAAGGTAATCAGATGATCAAAAACTTCAGAACAGAAATAGGGAAGCAAAAAAGAACACCCAACAGAGTGATTTAACTGTTGAATTCAGAAAAAACACACTTGTTTACTCATTTTGTAAGCTGAATTCAAAACTTGGATGACAGAAAAAAATAAATTAACAGTGCTAAAGTGGTTACAGTGTTCAGAAATAGTGTTAGATACCAAGTTTAGTTATCCCTCTTTATCACAGTTAAAAGAAACACACCTCTTGTCGCGCAAAATCTTGAACTGTGATGCTTTTACTTCCCCCACCCCCTACCCATTTTTCCGAAAAGAGTGCATATTGTCTTCCAAATAGAAAAGCAAGGTAGTCAGATGATCAAAAACTTCAGAACAGAAATAGGGAAGCAAAATAGAACATCCAACATAGTAATTTAACTGTTGAATTCAGAAAAAAACACTTTTTTACTCATTTTATTAGCTGAATTTAAAGCTTGGAAGACAGAAAAAAAATTAAAAGTGCTAATGTGGTTACAGTGTTCAGAAATAGTGTTAGATACCAAGTTCAGTTATCCCTCTTCATCACAGTTAAAAGAAACACACCTCTTGTCATGCAAAATCTTGAACTTTGATGCTTTTACTACCCCCACCCCCTACCTATTTTTCAGAAAAGAGTGCATATTATCTTACAAATAGGAAAGCAAGGTAATCAGATGATCAAAAACTTAAGATAAATAGGGAAGCAAAATAGAATATCCAACATAGTGATTTAACTGTTGAATTAAAAAAACACCTTTTTTTTCTCATTGTTTGAAGCTGAATTAGAAGTTTGGAATTCCTCCGAAAGCGGCGTATGGCTGCCTAAATGGCAGGGTAAAAACGGTCATACACGTAAAAATCCACTCATGCTAAAAACATGAGTGAACATGGGAGTCTAAGCCCATGAACGGAGGAGGAGAAGAAGAAGAAGTTTGGAAGACAGAAAAAATAAATTAAAAGTGCTAAAGTGGTTACAGTGGTTACAGTGTTCAGAAATAGTGTTAGATACCAAGTTGAGTTGTCGCTCTTTATCACAGTTAAAAGAAACACACCTCTTGTCGCGCACAATCTTGAACTGTGATCCTTTTACTACCCCCGCCCCCTACCCATTTGAACACAAAAGAGTGTATATTCTCTTCCAATTAGAAAAATAAGTAATTTGCAACTGGACATTTTTAAAATACATATTTTCTGTCAGTCCAAGGATTGCTTAGTCCATTAAAAACAAACAGCCTAGGATTTAGCGCACCCATTTTAAGAAAAAGTTAACATGATAATTGATATATATATATCAGACTTTTTTTATGCAATTACTACTGAAGATTCCAGACCAGGTAAAACAATCATTTTATATTCTTTGTCACATTTTTTACTTTTTTTATATAAATTTATCTATAGCGAGTCTTGTCTCTTTGTGTCATTTAGTTATTTTGAAGAATTCTATCCTGGCAAAACAAATTAAAAATCCCTACCTACCTACCCTATTTTGTTTACCCATGTTATTAGAAACAGACAATTTATTTTTTATTGGCCTAAAGATCTTGAAACATTTGTTTTAATAGAGAAATAACAAGTACAGCCTTTAGCTGTGTCACTCGAATTTCTTTGTCAGGCTGAAACTTAGCTGTTGCGTTGAAGTCTGCTGTGTGTGTCTGGGTCCAAAGCAACTTTCACATTCTCATCTACACATTCTCATCTACACACTCACGTTACTCACACAATTATACAATTCTACCCACCGTGGAGGCGTTCGGGGATGGGGGTCTCGCACTCGGGCGAATCACACCACAAAATACAAAGTATAACGTACACAGATTTTTCTATTGAACCAAAAGGCAAATTAAATCATGAATAAATCAATCAAGCAAAACTTCCACACAATGACACATTCACTCTCGGTTCACACTGCGCTCTGGGCATGCACACTTGGCAGCACGTATACGTTCCGACGCCGTTTGTCTTCCTGCAAGTCCAGCACAGGCACACGATTGTCCAAGAATCACAATAATCCTCGTGAATGTCACAGCAGGCATAGTAAGGTTACGTAGAAAAGTCCAAAAGGGTGCGTTAATGGTGGTAATCCGGCACACACACACACACACACACACACTGACACTGACACACACACACACACACACACACACACACACACACTCCGGTTTGGTAAGTTACCTGATAAATAATGTAGCCTGTAGATTTAACGGGGAGACTGATCAGACAGGAAGAGTAATACTTTCACATTTCCGATGTTCAGCGATAAACTTGTTTTCTTCGAGAGTTCGATTTTCGTGCGATTCTGGCGCGTTGTCACCAAGAACGTTAAAAAAACCAGGATATCATCATGATGCCTCTCTACAAAAACCAGGTCTAGGAACTCTTCATCTAAAGTCAGTCAGAATTAACCTCCTCAACACAATCCTCATCTTGTCCCATAGTGATTTCTGCCGCCAAAGAACATGTGGTTCTCAACTCAAAAGACCGATTTGTCGTCTTCCGGCATTGCGAAATTCAGATCTACCCCAACTTCGTGCATTGATCTGAGCAATAAAATGTAGATGCGATAATCTGCAAACATCTCTTCAACACAATCTGCATCTTGTCCCATCGTGATTTCTGTCGGCAAAGAACATGTGGTTCTCAACTCACAAGACCAATTTGTCATCTTCCAGTGTGAAATTCTGATCTGCCCCAAGTACGTGCAATAAAATGTAGAAGCGATAATCTGAAAAAAATCTGTTCGCGTGAACGCTGCCACGTTGTCATCAGTCCAATGTCTTTTATCCAGAGCAGGGACGAACACACTTTTTCATCAGCAGTTTGTTATGTTTATCCGCAGACTGCTTTCCATTACTTGTCTGTTTTAGATTGACTCGTATGGTTCTTCAGCCAGGCAAGAAGTGCTTGTTTACAGTGACACGTTCTCACGCACGACATGTCGTAAATGCAAGTTCTAACGATTGTTTTTTATTGCACTGATAGAGAATGTCGATAGTTGTAAACTTCTGACATTTCCTAATGTTTATTTCATTATTTTGCATACGGATATGGCTAATAAGTGGATAATCTGTTACGACACGAAACGCGTTCTAAATCCGGGAAGGGAGGCTACTCCAGCGTACTGTCAGGTGTGTTCTAATACCTTAAACTGTACAATAGCCGTCATTTATATGTATTTTTCTAGAAAACTGTAAACACCACTATAAGCATTATGCTTGTTGTTGTTTACTCTATATGCGTTTTTTGTAAATAATGCACAAACGTTGAATAAAACAGTTTAAACCAGGTACAGAAAAAGCGAGGTACAGAAAAAGCGTGCTATGCAGCACAGCGAAACCACTACCGCGCTGAACAGGCTCATCAGTTTCACTCCGTTATGCACAAGCGGCGGACTACGGTCATTGTGAGAAAATGCAGTGCGTTCACTGAGTTTCATTGTGTGAGTTCCACAGCTTGACTAAATGTAGTAATTTCGCCTCACGCGACTTGTTTTTATTTGACATTATTTTTATCAAATAAATATATGTTAAAAAAATTTTTGTAAAAAGAAGAAGACGAAGAGCAAGCACAAAACCGTGTGGTTGTCATGACCTTTATTTATCACATGTTCGCATTGTAAGGCTTCATCAGGATCCGGAAAATTCAGAACATCATATCATACACTTAAACTGAAAAATAAGCCAGCTAAATATTAACCGAAACTGAAGGTCAGCTGTTATCAGATTTAATTATGTTACTCCTATTCCTATAATCAGATGTGGAAAAAAAACCAAAATATGATTACTTAACTCAGCATTTATAAAAACTGTATGAAATTTCTAAATGTGAAGCATGCTGAAGAAAAAAAAACCCGTTTCTTTAAAAACGCAGATGTTTAAATTACAGCTGGTTAAGTGAACTGGTTTGGCAAAAAAACAAAACAACTAGTGATTAAGTTATGTCCACCAAAATGTTAAACAAGTAAGGCGATAATACAACATTTAGTCAAGCTGTCGAACTCACAGAATGAAACTGAACGCACTGCATTTTTTTTCAGCAAGACCGTATACTCGTAGCATCGTCAGTCCACTACTCGTGGCAAAGGCAGTGAAACTGATTGACAAGACAGAATAGCGCGGTAGTGGTTGCGCTGAGCACGCTTTTCTGTATCTTTATTCTTTTTAACTTTCTGAGCTTGTTTTTAATCCAAACATATCATATCTATATGTTTTTGGAATCAGTAACCGACAAGGAATAAGATGACATTGTTTTTAAATCAATTTAGGAAATTTAATTTTAATCATAATTTTCATCTTCTTATTTTTCAGAGCTTGTTATTAATCCGAATATTACATATTTATATGTTCTTGGAATCAGAAAATGATGAAAAATAAGATAAAATGGTTTTTGGATCGTTTTATTAAACAAATAATTTTTATTACTATTGTCAGATTTTTTATGACCAAAGTCATTAATTATTTGTTGAGCCTCCAAGCTGAAATGCAATACCAAAGTCCGGCCTTTGTCGAAGATTGCTTGACCAAAATGTCAATCAATGTCATTGAAAAATGAGGGTGTGACAGTGCCGCCTCAACTTTTACAAAAAGCCGGATATGACGTCATTAAGGACATCTATCGAAAAAATTAAACAAAGGTCTGGGGATATCTTTCCCAGGAACTCTCATGTTAAATGTCATAAAGATCGGTCCACTAGTTTACTCTGAACCGCTCTACACACACACACACACACACACACACACACACACACACACACACACACACACACAAACACACAGACACACATACACCACGACCCTCGTCTCGATTCCCCGTCTATGTTAAAAAAACATGTTATGTTCTAAAAGTACTGCAACTGTCCCGTTCATGTGAAAAGGTGTCAAAATCACAATCATCTTCTGTAGAAAACTAATGGACATTAATTTTGTGCAATCGTTGTTTTACATAAATCGTTGTTTGGTATTGTTATTACCCTCGGATTGAGAATCATGATACATGCAGTATGATAATTAGAAAATGGTTTATAATATTCATCCTATATTGATAATAACATTTAAAATGGGTATTGTTGGGAATACACATTGTACAATATTGTTTCCTTAAAAATAGTATATTGAGCATTCATATTTGATTGACAGAAGAAACATGGTATTTGGTTGGATGTTGCATATAGAATTAATGTGAGGTTTGATGTTAAGATGAATATAACTGAGTACACATATACATATGTGTGTGGCTCCAAGCACGAGAGAAGATTTACACTTAGGCAGTGAATTATATAAACCATTGATCATTATTGCTAAAATATGTATTGGCAAACTCCGGTATGGTAAACCAATGAATGTTCGTATTTTGTTTAATTTTGAACTAAATCTAAACATGTTAGACTAAACTGTTGTTGTTTAGAAGATTGTATTAAACAAAATGATACCCTAAGAAGGATACTCCTCGCCAAAAACAGAAACAAACAAAATGAGAAAAACAGATAAAAGAGGCAAAAGAGATGGGAATAATTAAATCAGTTTGCATGTAATTGAAGTTAATGTGGGTATTTTCCAAATGTTCTGATAAACAACATAGGAAACTGTGTAACTATGCGCGCGCTACTGAAGGTATCTCCCTTGAAAACATATTCGCAAAACGATAACTTGCAAAGTAAAGCACACACGTGCATACAATATGAGGAACACACGCGCGCGTGTTTTCTTATCTTATCTTACACGCGCACGCACACACGCACACACCCACACACACACACGCACACACACACAAGCACGCACGCACGCACGCGCGCGCACTCACACACACACACACACACACACACACACACACACACACACACACACATACACATACACTTCTTCTTAATTCACATTCCGTATGCTCCGAAAAACCTGACGTGATTCATAATCGACAGCTAATCGGGCTACAGGACGACCCTGACAGCAACTTTAGCCATCATATACCATCAGATTTAAATTTAGCATGAACCTAAGCCCGAATAGAACTTCCCTTTCTTGCCTTTTCGCGCCACGATTCTACTACGATGTGTCAGTTCAACACAACCATATGTCCGGAAATCCCCACAAGTCTATTCAGAGGAGCAAATACGGCTAGCAATGTTGGTAAAACAATATTAACGCAGGGGCGGACTGACGTTGGTCCTCTGTGGTGCGTGTCAGCCACATTATTAGAAACAGAATCGTTTCTATTGAATGTGTATCTCGAAACCGTGAACACGTAATTTCAGCGAAGCTCTGCAAATCAGAGCCATAATCAGTGCATATATAAATTATTCAAAACCAATTTGTTTTTGTCTTGCGTGTTAGGTTGATCACAGGATAGAGTTTGCTGGGCGTGATGTCTGTTTATTTCCTTGGTTGTTTATTGTGTTCACATCCATTACAGGGCCGGACCAAATGAGTTGTAAGGGGGGGGGGGGGGTTCCTCCTTTTTTTTTTTGGGGGGGGGGGCAAATCAGCGAAGTGGCGAACTAGGGAGGTCCGGGGGCATGCTCCCCCGGAAATTTTTGAAAAACGGTTAAAATCTGTGCAATCTGATGCATTCTGGGCCTTGTTTTGAGGGTTAAGAGCAGCATTGTTTTGGTGCTAAAACTAGTAACACAAAAAAACTCAAAGCAATGTACATGCTTTTTCCAGGGGTGGGGTTCCGGAACCCCTGGAACCCCCCCCCCCCCCTGGGTCCGGCCCTGCATTAGATAGAGAAATCAAATATAACGAATGTACAAAGCATGAATTGTGTTAGCTTTTGTTAACCCATTTGTATGGTAGTGGTAATGATGGTGGTGGTGGCGAGTGTGTGCGCGCGCGCGCACGCGCGCGTGTGTGTGTATGTGTGTGTGTGTGCGTGTGTGTGTGTGTGTGTGTGTGTACATGTGTGTGCTTGTGTGAGTGTGTGTGTGTGTGTGTGCGTATTGTGTTTGCTTGTGTGAGTGTGTGTGTGTGTGTGTGTGTGTGTGTGAGAGTGTGTGTGTGAGTGTGTGTGTGTGTGTGTGTGTGTGTGTGTGTGTGTGTGTGTGTGTGTGTGTGTGTGTGTGTGTGTGTGTGTGTGTGTGTGTGTGTGTGTGTGTGCGTGCGTCCGTGCGTGTAATGCACTATACACATTACATTATTTTTCTCTTACTTTACAAAATAGCGAACGGAATACATGTTCTTAATTTCTATAGTAAATAGGTTAGTTGAATACCGATCTAAAAATATCTGGACGCTCATGGTTTTCGCTTTCTTTCCTGTCTGTCTTCTTTTAAGCTTTTTAAATATGACACTGCACAAAATCAACAAGTCGAGTAAGGCGAAATTACTATGTACATTTAGTCAAGCTGTGGAACTCACAGAATGAAACTGAACGCACTGCATTTTTTCACAATGACCGTAGTCCGCCGCCAGTGCAAAAGGCAGTGAAAGTGACGAGCCTGTTTAGCGCGGTAGCGGTTGCGCTGCGCTGCACAGCACGCTTTACTGTACCTCTCTTCGTTTTAACTGTCTGAGCGTGTTTTTAATCCAAACATATCATATCTATATGTTTTTGGAATCAGGAACCGACAAGGAATAAGATGAAATTGTTTTTAAAACGATTTCGGAAATTTAATTTTAATCATAATTTTTATATTTTTAATTTTCAGAGCTTATTTTTAATCCGAATATAACATATCTATAATTTGTTTTTTGAATCAGAACATGATAAAGAATAAAATAAAAGTAATTTTGGATCGTTTTATAAAAAAAATAGTTTTAATTACAATTTTCAGATTTTTAATGACCAAAGTCATCAATCAATTTTTAAGCCTTCATGCTGAAATGCAATACCGAAGTCCGGCCTTCGTCGAAGATTGCTTGGCCAAAATTTCAATCAATTTGATTGAAAAATGAAGGTGTGACAGTACCGCCTCAACTTGTATAAAAAGCCGGATATGACGTCATAAAAGACATTTATCGAAAAAAAGAAAAAAACGTCTGGGGATATCATACCCAGAAACTCTCATGTAAAATTTCATAAAGATCGGTCCAGTAGTTTACTCTGAATCGCTCTACACACACACACGCACAGACAGACAGACAGACAGACAGACAGACAGACAGACAGACAGACAGACACCCACACACACACACACACACACACACACACACACACACACACACACACACACACACAGACACACACACATACACCACGACCCTCGTCTCGATTCCCCCTCTCTGTTAAAACATTTAGTCAAAACTTGACTAAATGTAAAACCGACAATAAGACTCGTCACACTTCAGTGAAATATTAAAATGCTGTTGGCATACCATGTATTCTACTGGTTCCCTGCAAATATTTCTTATTTGAGTTAACTTGGCCAGATCAAGGTAATGGGAGGGTTGAGGCAAAAGTGTAAAAATAAAATCAGGAAAATCGGAGACAGTCTTTTTACAATTAGTCAAGTTAGTAAATTCTTTCTAAATCGATTTTGGACAATTAATTTTAATTATAATTTTCATATTTTTAATTTTCAGAGCTTGTTTGTAATCCAAATATAACATATGTATATGTTTTTGGAATCAGAAAATGACGCAGAATAAGATGAAACTGTTTTTGGATCGTTAAAAAAATTAATGACAAATTTCCGATTTTTAATGACCAAATTCATTAATTATGTTTTAAGCTACCAAGCTGAAATGCAATACCAAAGTCCGGCCTTCGTCGAAGATTGCTTGGCCAAAATTTCAATCAATTTGATTGAAAAATGAGGGTGTGACAGTGCCGCCTCAACTTTTACAAAAAGCCGGATATGACGTCATCAAAAACATTTATCGAAAATATTTTTTTTAAAAGTCCGGGGATATCATTCTCAGGAACTCTCATGTCAAATTTCATAAAGATCGGTCCAGTAGTTTAGTCTGAATCGCTCTACACACACAGACAGACACACACACACACACACACACACACACACACACACACTCACACACACACACACACACACACACACACACACACACATACACCACGACCCTCGTCTCGATTCCCACTCTATGTTAAAATATTTAGTCAAAATTTGACTAAATGTAAAAATAGCCATAGAAAATTCTCATAACTGCGCCCTTGCAAAATTAGTTGAAAGACTGATGCAAACATGTAAACAGTGGACATATTATTATGTACAAATGCCAATGGCTGCCAAGTGCTTGGATCTCTCGCCACTTCAAAACGTAGATGAGTGCGTGACAATTTTAACGTCCGAACAGGTGCATAATTTTTATGTTGATTTTCTAATTCAACAAGCATAATCATGACTATTATATGAAAACTCCACTCTGTTCCAGAAAATGAAGTTCTCCAATCTGGCAGACAGGGTGTGTTGTAAAAAGGAGGAACCGGAAGATGAGGTCTTCATACTTGAATCGAACATTACGACTGCATGTAATATCCTGCGCAAACCACAGTCAACGTTGTGTTCCGACGAACAAGAATGGACATCTTCATTTCCCACAACAACAGTAACGTCACAGACTCAAATTCCACACTCTCTTAAAACCGCTACTGAAAGCGTCACCCCCCAAAACTGTGCAGAAAAGTGTTCAGCAGACTTATCAGACTTGAAAGTCAACACTACAGCAGCTACAGCATTCGATCAGCCAGAATTTTTAGATCCAGAACTGGACAGAACGGAGAAAACTCTTCCCTCAAATCCTGTGAAAGAGGAAAATTCAGCACTTGAAGCAGAACAGACTCTTCAACCCGAGGAAACTCTTATACCAATTGACTATTACAAGTTAATAACACAAAAGAAGACATATCCAAGTAGCCAAAAACTACAGGGGGAAAAACTACACATGTTCGACTTGTTTGCGTCCTTTTTGAAATCACAATATCGTCGGTTCATCGAAATGCCAGCAATGACCGACAAAAACTTTAAACTTTGTGAGTTTGAGCTTAAAGATATTGTAAAGATATACAAATGCGTGTCAAATTATTTTACACCAGCTTCTGAGCTATTCACTTACCCTGCAACAGCTTTACCAAGTGACGACCTCGATGGTGTGGTTGACCTTGACATGACAAAGGAGACAGATCGTCTTCTCACGTTCTACTCCAACCCCCAATTCCCATTAGACCCAGGAAAGTATGCAGTCCGCCTCGCACACGAAGGCTACTTTATGGACAGCGACTCGGGGTCAATCAGCTGCTTCTACTGCGGAGAAGCGCCAGAAAACCACTGCCCTAACTGTAACCAGAAGGTCTGCAGTGTTGCTTTCTCTGACTTCAGCGGGCAGCCTCCGCATATTTCAAAGCAGGACCGCCTGCAAATGATGGGCGCTACGCCGAAGAGAGAGAGGCAAGCTGACATATCGTCAGAGGAGAGAAGAGAGGGGAGAGTTTACATGGATCGCAGCAAGAGGTTTGAGTCTTTCAGGGTCCATCGCCCTACTGGTGACTTTGAAGCTCTTTCTTCCGCTGGCTTCTACGCTGGTAAGTAAACGACATTTTTAGACGTAATTATATTGAATGAGCTGATGTCCGATTGCTAAAAATGAAGAACAATACTGCTTATTTCTTTTCTCAGTCGGATTGATTAAAGCAAGGGACACTACAAACGCAGGAAACTATTCCTGGTCCAAGACTTATTATGTCCCCTTTCTGTCCAGGCACAAAGAACGTAGATTATTTCATTTGAGGGTGTTCAAGTCTCCCAGTGTCCTGCTGTGTATCAGGGCAGGAACCTTTAATTGTCTGTTCTGAATGGAACCCATTTTAAGTGAACAGCACAGGGCATTAATTACTGCTGCTCTGATAAGCATTTTGTGTTTTATAGGGCCGGAGAATCTGGCAAAGGAAAGGCTTCCCAGCGCAGCCTGAATGATGCCTCCCCTCCTTTATATATATAAAGATATTGAGGAGGATCTGATGCTCCCAATAGGCTGTCTGTGAAGGGATACTTAATTCTCTCTCTATCTCTGCTAAGAGATTTTAACAAATCTCGAAGAAAGTCTCTGCTGACTTTCAATTGTTTCTTTCACAATTTCTGATGTTTTATAATGTGGTCACCGTGAAAGTTGCATCGCCTTTAAAGCGATCCAATTGAATTAAGCAGAAAACTTCTTCTTTACCAAGTCCTGTGTTGAACAGCAGTGAAAAGTTGACCGCTTTTCCTGTTTAACCTTTTCAAAATTAGATCTAACTTGTTCGCGTATCCATTTCTGGATCTGCAGGCTGGTACAGAGTTACCTCCCTTTAGGCTTTTTCAAATTTCCCTTGTTTTAACCTAATTTCTTGGTTAAAACTTGTCTAAATTTCTAAATTCTTTCTTAATAAATATCAATTCTACACTTTGGCCTTAAATCAAAGTGTTTCCCTTCACAGATATCCTCTTGGGGTTGTCAGATGAGGGTAGTCTCCCATGCCAACAGAAGCTACCATTCAGAGAATGGTTTGCTTCTTAGTTGGATACCATGGGTTGACAACTCTCGCCATCAGTACCACCTGACCACTGATGAGACACAATAGTGTCGAAACACGTGTCTGGTCTAGGTACAAATACAATGGTCCTCCTCAGGACTAGATTACCTTGCGATACGTCCCCCACAAAGGGACTTTGCTCTGTAAATCTCGGTCCCCCTTGAGGAGGGTCTGATGCTCCCAATAGGCTGTCTGTGAAGGGATACTTTTTTCTCTCTTTCTCTGCAAAGAGATTTTAACAATCAGTCTCTGCTGACTTTCAATTGTTTCTTTCACAATTTCTGATGTTATATATGTATATATATATATATATATATAACATCAGATATTGTGAAATATATATATATATATACCGAGCAACAAAAGAAACGCGAAAACAATCGTCATTGTTTGATTGACAAAATCTCGAACAATTATAGAGTTAGAATTATCAAACCACAAAAGTTTGATGAAGGCATGTTTGACCTTGCTTTTGTGTGATTATTTTGATGCTGCGACTGTTTCAACACACGGGACAAGCAGGTTTAACGTTAAACACATAATGCGCGCTCGCACCACGTGCAAGTGGAGCAGGAGAAATCTGATGTGTGAGATGTCTTCACCAATGCATTAGCAACCAAAAGAGACCACGGCACGCTTGCTGCCAGTCTCACTTTTGAAACAGCCAGGATGCCAAGATTGACACCACCAAAATCCCAGGTCGATTTAAAGTTGGGGATGATCCAGAAGCGCTGGCATGTGCTTTAAACGTTAGCAATGTTCTGTTCACATTAGAAGCACTGCAGTTATGCAACGCGGTGGATTATTTGCATTACCTCAATAAGAAAAGATCGCAATTTCCTGCCACAACGTCTTCGAGATCGATTCAATACAGCCACGGACACTACCAGGAACATCATTGGAAGCCACCAGTGTCCGATCAGTGGCCAGAGAGCGCGATGAAGACTGACTGAGCGAGACCTCCAAAATGTCGTTAACGTTAAACCTGCTTGTCCCGTGTGTTGAAACATCGCAGCATCAAAATAATCACACAACAGTTAGGTCAAACATGCCTTCATCAAACTGTTGTGGTTTGATAATTCTAACTCTATAATTGTTCGAGATTTTGTCAATCAAACATTGCAGAATTTTTCTTTTGTTGCTCAGTATATATTGTATTGTCATTGTTTGTTTGTTTGTTAGTTGGTTTTTTGTGTTATACATATTGAAACAAACATAATAGATTCGCTAACCTAGAACAATGTATCGGTGAAGACTTTAGGTCCGTGTTGATATTTAAACCTACAAATTGACAAATGTATTCATATCATTTTACGTACGCGACTTGTCTTCTTTGTGCTGACAACAATTGGTCGACTTTTGTGTGCTTCTTGTCCCTTGAACCTGGGAGAGGGGGGGGGGTGACATACAGGCAGGACTAATGCTACGTTTTTCTTATTCTCAATAGAATAATTGTATTCACATAATAATGTGTTTTCAGTGGGCAGAGAAACGCTGCAGTGTTTCTCCTGCGGGCTCCAACTTACTGCGCAGCAACTGAACCCACCGTCGGGGATGGACGCATCTCATTACATCCTGGCCATGCATCAACAGCTCAGCCCGCAGTGTGAATTCGCTGCGCAACTTCTGCCACCTCCTGGACCTTCTGCTGCTGGTGCATCTTGTGCTCCCCCTGACCCACCGTCTCTCCCTCCCCCTCCTGCTCCACATGGACCTACTCTTGAACTTCCTTCACGTCTCCCTCCCCCTCTTGTGCTCGACCCTCTACGACCTCTTCCTCCTTCTCCCCCTCCTCTCTCTGCTCCCCCTCCTGCGTCCCGTGCCCCTACTCTTGAACTTCCTACGCCTCTCCCTCCCCCTCCTCCGCTCGATTCCCCACAACCTTTCCCTCCTACCCTTATTCATGCTCCTTCACATACTGCTCCCCCTGCACCTACTCTTGAACTTCCTACGCCTCTCCCTCCCCCTCCTCTACCCCCTGAGCTTGATCCGCCACAACCTCTACCTCCTCCTACGCCCCCTCCTTCTCCTCCACCTCCTGCGCCGCCGCCACCCTAGTGAGCAGTTCTTCTTTCTTTCTTTATTTGGTGTTTAACGTCGTTTTCAACCACGAAGGGTTATATCGCGACGGGGGAAGATGGGATAGAGCCACTTGTCAATTGTTTCTTGTTCACAAAAGCACTAATCAAAAATTTGCTCCAGGGGCTTGCAACGTAGTACAATATATTACCTTACTAGGAGAATGCAAGTTTCCAGTACAAAGGACTTAACATTTCTTACATACTGCTTGACTAAAATCTTTACAAAAATTGACTATCAGATCTATACAAGAAACACTTAACAAGGGTAAAAAGAGAAACAGAATCCGTTAGTCACCTCTTACGACATGCTGGGGAGCATAGTCACCATCCCTTTCGTAAGTCATACTACTCAATCAATCAATCAATCAAAGACGCTTATATCGCGCATATTCCGTGGGTACAGTTCTAGGCGCTCTGCAGTGATGCCGTGTGAGATGAAATTTTATACGGCCAGTAGATTGCAGCCATGTCGGCGCATATTTATCTTTCACGGCCTTATTCCAAGTCACACGGGTATGGTAGACAATTATTAACTGTGCCTAAGCAATTTTGCCAGGAAAGACCCTTTTGTCAATCGTGGGATCTTTAACGTGCACACACAATGTAGTATACACTACTATACAGAGTGAATTGATTAGTTACATATCTAGGCAATCAGATAGTCAGCTAATTGGTTAAAATATTGCCTGCTTGCTTGCTTCTTTGGTTGGCTAGTTTGTTAGGTTAGCTGATTCATAGGTCCCTTCCTGCTCTTTTTGCGTCCAATTTCCTTCCCTTTTTTTTTAATTTTTTTTTTTTACGACTATGGAAACACGATTTTTGTTTTTCTACTGTGTGAGAGTTTCACCACTTTCATAAAAGTTAATGACAAGTCTTCGTTTTTTTCATAAACCTGCAGGTAGAAATACGCTGGGTTGGCTACACTATAGTAAGGTTGTAAAAACAAGTCTAGTTCTTTCATTGTTTAAATGTTGTGTCTTATTTTTCTCAACGGGTTCCTACAATGCGGATGCCCTCTTCACACCTGCCCCACCGTTGACGTCTTGAGGCGCCAGACGTGCCCCGGCGCAGCGGAGGTCCACGAGAAGCCGTGGGTAACGGCATAACGAGCCACTGTGACGGACCCCGGACCTTGCTTTCAAAACGTTATTGACAATCTCGCATGGCCGGGAACGACGACGACGATCAAGAAGAAGAAGAAGAAAAAGAAGGATATGTCCTCATAAAGGGACACAGAAACACTACATGTTCAACAACAGTCCCCTCCCCCCCCCCCCCCCCTCTCACAATGGTAGCAGACTTGACGCGGAGGATTGGAGAGGAGACTTGGATTAAGTAACCATTCAATCCTCTGCAGCAAGAAATGTTTGGACTTGCATAAAAATGTATATATGTCTTTCTTATGTTGCAAAGATTGAACTTGGACACGAACAAATGACAAAGAAAACTAAATCAATTACCTTTCTCTTTTTGATTTCCTTTGTAGAAAGCAGTTCAGAAGGCTTCGTCCGCGTCGGGAGGTTTCAGTCAGTGCCAGTGGGGTGACATATGTGAATGTTACTTTTGAAGCACATAGCGATTACAGTTAACGTTTCTTGTAGCAGTTTATATGGCGGTCTCAGAAATGTTCCCGTTATGTAACATAGGGTGACCACCACATAATTGCAACCCACAAACATGCTAATAACTCCTGCATTTGTTCAGCGATTTACTTCATATTTGGTGTAAATTGGTTCGAGATATCGGATGATAAGTTCACACAGTTAAGTGTGTATGATAAATGTTCTGACTTTCATGCTCTTTCAAAAATGTATTCCAAATTCGGGAATTGACTCATGAGTATGAGGTGTGGTACTGAATGATAGCCACTATAACCCTATTTTTACTCCCCTGATTTGTACCTGTTAGTTTGTTGGAGGATCGTGCATACAAAAACCATCCTCAGACATTATATGAGTTGAAACAGCAATTACAGGGAGTCTGGAGGGTTCAAGTCGGATGCGTGTGGCTAAACTATTCAGTGTTAAACCTAGCTACTGTTGCAGACAATCTCCGAATTTGAGAAATACTTTTTTTAAAGCGTACAAATCAACCCACTTGAACTGCATACTTGAAGCTTTATGGTATCACCATCCCATGTCTCAAGCTAAAGTATACTTAATATGAAGTAATTCGCTGTGCATATCTGGGAGTTATAAATTTTACTTTAGATGGTTGTATCTATTTTGGCCCACCCTGTACGTTGTGTGATTTTTCTGATTTGTCAGACATGAGGTCTCCATACTTGAATCGGACATTACGACATTACATTCTCAGCCTGCTCCCAATCTTCTTCTTGTCGATCACTGGCCTTGTCCCAATGAAATGAAGTAATTGAGTACATTTCCCAGGAATCCGAAAGTACAGCATAAATTATATCGATCAAATTCACGAACGGTGTCCCAAATCCGTCAACAGACCGCAGTGCAGTTGTGTCCCTTGAATACAAAAAAGTGAAGTTTATGAAATAAATCATTTTAAAGTCAAAATAGTTGCTTTCTCAAGTCAATATTGCCTCAGTTTTAACACACACCCGGCCGGCCGTCTGAAAAAAAGGAACCTTGAAACACATTCCTTGAATCTGGGACACAGTACCGAACACTCCCCTTGGGATGCAGACTGCAAAATATCCTCGCGTCAGTCAAAACACTTCGTCATTTGTCTTTCGCAAACATGCACATGCAGCAAAACCAAGCAGTGTGAAACACGGTTGCAATTTAAACAAACATATTTGCACATGACTGGCTACGGGTAGGCTTACACCCAACAACATCTTCACTCAAGAGCGAATTATCGCATAGTTGGAATAAATCGAAGGAAGAAGAAGATGGGGAGTAACTCCATAACTTTCCCCCAGATCAAACCAATTCCTATTGTTATTGTTTCCCTTTGACCAGTATTGAAGTTTTCATGACATTGTGTCCCTTACTTTTCTCCTTTTTTTCGTCCGCGTTCAACGGTTAAAACTCCCGTGTTTTCGTGCATGACCTTTTTCGCCCCGTCATTTAGGCACCCTGGGGTGTTGCGTGCTTGTTATTTTTTTGTGTTTTTAAAACCCGTTGAACTCTGACATGGGTTACAGCAACTTATTTGGATTTTAAAAATCTCCAAATCTCGTTGTTTTCACTGCATCTATGTATTGTAAGAATTCGCGCCAAAAGTAAATGTTAAATGTACTGTGCCACAGATTAATGTACAGTTAACTCTTTCAGCACTTCTTCGGATGCAGCCTGTACAGTTTGCCCATCCTGGAGGGCCGTTTTCCTCTCACGGCAAATTATCATACATGTGTATCTCACTAAAAATCGAATATCTCTAGAATTTCTTCATCAATTGCAACAAAACAGCATTCATAGTTGTTCAAAAGTATTTTCTTACCTTCATATAGGGTGATTGAATTCCTCAGGCATGTTAATATCCAAAAAATGTCATTTCATTGAGTCACATATATCCAAAGAATGTAATTTCACTGAGTCACAAGACCAGTTGATGTCGAAGGTTCGTTGATCAAACTGTCCCTTTCTTCGACATCAAACTGTGCATGGTTGGTGATTTGTTGGTCGCAACTCACACTCTCACTCGTTTCCGACACATTACTTTCCGTACATTCGTCCGAATCAGGCTCAAATTACTGTCTTCGTCAGCAAACACTTGTTCGAGCACCTCAGCTGTAGTAAACCTCTTTCTCCAACTCATGTTTACTTTAAAAATTGCCAACAAACACTGAAAACCGACGAAAATTGGCGGAAAACTGCATCACTTGATGAAGAGAGGAAGCACCCATACAGTTATCTCCCATTTATGCAAATTCTGAAGGTTATAACCTTAGGAAATTTCCAGAGAACATGTACTCACACCCGCGCAGGTAACTGTACTTTTGTGCCGGTCTGGGAGACGGGCACAGGGCTGAAAGAGTTTTAAACATACAGATACCAAGTGTGTCATTATAAGATGTTTGATGGGTTGTTGACAGACCAGCTTTTTTGTCGTCCGAGGGGGAGCATATCGTCTTTTGTTTCATATTTATTGACCAAGGCCGAAGGCCGCGGTCAATAAATATGAAACAAAAGTCGATATGCCCCCCGAGGACCGACAAAAAAAGCTGGTCTGACAACAAACCACCAAACATCGTTTTTGTCATCATTTTGGTAGTGAGAAAATAAGATAACAATCAACACAGGGAGCCATGCTCTGAAACACGGGTTCCGTGCTGATAACCACACGAGTTCCGTGCGGATAACCACTGGCAATCAAAGCTGGCGTGTGAAAGCAACTTTCTGTATTTTAGAGTTCATAAAATGTTGGGATGAATATGTCAGGTTTGAGGATGCACAGTTCTGTTTGTTCATCTTGGTATTCCACTCCCTCGGCTTTCAGTTGTGAGTAATAAGCTTATAGTAATCGAATGTGGAAGCTACGTTGAGTCAAAGGTCACAGAAGATTTGCGTCGTGCAGCGAAGGAAAGAATCGCGATCTTGTTTCCGACTCAGTACCTCTTTGTTTTTCATTAGACCTGTCAATCTGCTTGCTCGGCTTTGTGAGATGTTTGCATATCTTGTTGTTATTTTCTTTGCTTTTATCATTATTTCTTATTTGTGCTTCGTTTATCGATACAACGTCTTGTGCACGGGTCAAAATGTGTGTGTCAGCTCAGGGGTCAATTGGTTTGACTTGAACTTGACGTTCGTGTTTCTCACACAAAGATACACGCACTCCATGACTTTGTAAGAAGACATGACATATCGGTAGGTTTCATTTGTTTGTGACGAATTTATTGAAGTATTTTTGGTTTTTTGTTTACTTTTGCCAGTTTGTTTTTGGAACTTTGCAAAGCAGTGTCTTGTCGTCTGTTTAGGTCTGGGGAAACGCCAATGAAAAGAGCCGAAGAATCCTCGAGCGTTTCTATTGGGTTTGCTTTTGATTATCCATGTTATAGAGCTTCCTGCAACTATGGTAACCGGGGATTTATTCCCCGGGGAACATGAGATTTATTTACCAGGTGCTTGTGAATGAAAACTCGTGAAAATGATGACAAATAATGTTATTGTTTATCGATAAAAAAAATAGTGCAAAAAAATATAAAAAATAAAAGAATAAAGAGCAAAATACAATCTCTACACATTGTCGGGCAGACTAATTCCATCAGACATGATTGTTATAAAATCATAAATACATAAATGGACAAGAATGTATTAATCAATGCTGTTGTGTCTGCGGTGTCAAAATTTGCGACATCAACATAATAATGAATCCACACATATACATATGCATAATTATGTACATGAACTTAAACATTTTCATTTACAAAATACTCAAACGTCTCAACCCTAATTCGCAATTAAACATTACATTTAAATCAATAGGCTTACCATATCTAAACTTGCTGATACACATTTTTGCTATCAACAAAATATGATTGATAATTTTGTTTGTTGGGGTATGCATTCCTGGTAAATAACCAAACAATACATCATGTTCTGTTAATATAACATTTTCTTTCGTTTTTACACAAATACATCCAATAACATGTTCCCAAAATAACTTCATTTTTCTACATTTCCAAAAAAAGTGCTCACTATAATCTATTTTGTTACAAAGACTACACATATCATTTTCTTTCAATTTCATCTTGTGGAGTAAAATGTTTGTGGGGTAAATATTATGTAATATTTTCCATTGAAGTAACTTTAATATTTCCTCGCTTGTACATTTAATTGCCAAGAGCCAATATTTCTCGTCAATGGAAATATTATGAGAGTAAGCATAGAGTGCTGTCCTGTCACGTAGTCTCAAACCAAATTGGAAATCCATAGCATTATCATTATAATCTCATCTCATCCAAAATTATATTATTAGCTCTTTATTCTTATTTAGTACGTTCTGCATTGAATTTTTTTTATCCTCTCTTTAATCTGTTCTTAATTGGGGTTTTTTTGCATTTACTGTATGCCATGTTATTTGTTCTATCAATCAGTCATGAGATTGTTCATAAAATGTGAAGTGCATTGGCGTTTTTGCCCTGTTCTATGTGTATATAAATCAAAAGCCATTAATTTGCACAACGCGGAGACCAGAAGATTATGCCATTGTTTTAACAATACTCTCCGTGATTAGAAATCACATGCTCCTCGCTTTTCATCAAATTACTTTTATGTTTTTGTCAAACAATCTTTGACCAGGTCCGGACTATGCATTTCAGCTTAAAAGGTTTTAAGTTAAACAATTCTGCTTGAAAATTGTATAACAATAACAGATTATAATTAAGCATGATTGCTTATTTCATGAAGCCATAATAGAGTTATTTCTAATATGCTGAGTGTTAGTATGAGTTATTTCTGATATCGTTTGTGAGACATGTCTGTTATCATTTGCTAACAGTCAGCATATCAGAAATAACGGTTTTATTACCGTTTAATTCGACCAAAATAAATTTCGAAGCGACCCCGCAAATTAGACAGAACAGCCGCAATGGGAACTGGAGCGCTCCTACCTAATTATGCCTGTCAGTCAAAGAATTATCGTGACCTGGGTCAGCCAATCAGAGTAACACACCTTACGTGATGAATATTCACAGGTCAAATGCGTTTGACACACAACAAACCATGTTGAACATGCGTTTCGGTTGCTTCGCTTTTTCTTGTTAAACAGAGAGCGACAGATTTAGAACCGACTCCAGACGGATGGGAAATGACGTAAAGATACATTTGACGTAAGTGACCCAATTTTACTTGATTTTGCGACCTTTGATAATTTAGATTTCAAGTGAGCGAGTCGGCATTGCACACTCAGAGGATGGGCGGTGCCTCGCTGTTGCGTAAAGCACCCACCGACAAAACTCGCTTTTCGGTATTTGTGAGATAAAGAGAGTATTATCTGACAGCATTTGAAGTGTCATTCTTTAGAATAAATCACACTCATATTGCTGATTTAAATTTTTACTTTGTCTTGTTCATTTTTAGCTTGATAAACAAAAAGGGTCCCTGCCTGAACGTTATAACATTTAGAGGGTCACCTAGAATCCGTCCTGATTGGTCAAAAAGATATATGGGGCACTGAATTGGTAATAATAATATGAGTTATTTCTAATATGCTGACTGTTAGCAAATGATAACAGGCATGTCGAGAAAAAAGATAGCAAGCATGAGCCTTTTAGGCGAATGCTGATATCGTTTGTGAGACATGACTGTGATGTAGAGGTTACATGCCGAGTCTCAGTGATTATCAAAAATAATGGTCGAAGTTAGCGGATCATGAAAAATGCGAGCTTCAGCGAGCTTTTTCATGACCGCGAACTGAGACCATTATTTTTGATAATCACTGAGACGAGGTATGTAACCTCTTTATCCCTCCTTTCTTCAGTTATTCAAAGAAAAGAGGAGTTTTTGTGCGAAAGTTTGATCGAATCATATTCACCCAACCAGTCTACCTGCGCAGGCAATCGATTAATGCGCGGTTGTATAGTTCCGTGCAAATGATTCAATTTTGTTAACACTTCTTGTCAGTTTCCATGTTTTGAACTAAAATCAAGTACACAGTTATGTTGTCATTCTGCTGTGGCGGTAAAGGCAGATAGTGTGTGTTCTGTTCATGTTTTGGTATCGCTCAGAAAATGTTCTTTCCTCGAATGTGACTAGCAGACGAAGTTTTACACCCGTGTTCCAACGTTAAAAACTGTATGAAGTTAAGTTTTCTGGGGAAAAATAGTGTATGAAACCGCTGCATGTTCTTCAAGTTGATTAAATGTTTGCAATTGATTGCGTATGATCTGTTTATAAAATGAAATATTGTTGAAAACTGACCGTCGGATTGCAGTCTTGTCGATGAAGCCGAAATCTGGAAGGGGAACTACTCGTGTCGCTAGACAAAGTATGAGAGTTACTTTTCCTTGGAATCTTGCTAGCGATAAACGACTTGTGCACGGCAGATCTGAATTCAGAAAACAACCAAACTCATGGATTTTATATTGAGATTCATGTGTTCAAGCCTGTAGTTGCTGGTTTAAATGCGGTATGGTTGTATTGTTTGCTCCAGAAATGTATATTTTGTACTTTAGAGTGTTCTGAACTTTTGAGTCGCAAAAAGTAGATCCACAATGTGTACAGTCTCTACCCATGAGCTATCGAGGATTCAGGCCCGTTGTTGGGTAAGTGATTTTGGTTGTTGGGTAAGTTACCGAAAAATAACTAGCCCTACAAGTTTACAGAGAGAAAGAAGCAGAGGGGGGGATAACATTTGTTAACATTCAGCATATTAGAAATAACGGTTTTACTACCGTAATTCGACCAAAACAAATTTTGAAGCGAACCCGCGAGTTAGACAGAACAGCCGCAATGTGAACTTGAGCGCTCCTACCTGATTATGCCTGTCAGTCAAAGCATTCTCGTGACCTATGTCAGCCAATCAGAGTCACACACCTGACGTGATGAATATTCACAGTATTCACAGGTCAAATGCATTTGACACACAACAATCTCACAAGATATACCATGTTCAACATGCGTTTTGGTTGCTTCGCTTTTTCTTGTTGAACAGAGAGCGACAGATTGAGAACCGACTCCAGACGGATGGAAAATGACGTAAAGATATATTTGACATAAAGCAAGTGACGCAATTTCACTTGATTTTTCCGAACTTAGATAATTTAGATTTCAAGTGAGCGGGTCGGCATTGCACACTCAGAGGATGGGCGGTGCCTTGCTGTTCCGTAAAGCACCCACCGACAAAACTCGCTTTTCGGTATTTTTTTAGATAAAGAGAGTATTATCTGACAGCATTTGAAGTGTCATTCTTTAGAATAAATCACGCTGATATTGTTGATTTAAATTTTTACTTTGTCTTGTTAATTTTTAGCTTGATAACATTTAGAGGGTCACCTAGAATCCGTCCTGATTGGTCAAAAAGCCATATGGGGCACTGAATTGGTAATAACACATTATAACAGGCATGTTATTTAACGTAAATTGAGTGACGCAATTGCACTTGATTCTCCAGAACTTTTACAATGACATTTTCAAGTGAGCAGGTTGGTTTTTGCACAACAAGCTGCTTCACCAGATATATATACTGTATATCATTAGCCACATACGTGTGTCAGTATGTGGTTGGAGTGTGTGTGGGTTTATGTGTGTGTGTGTGTGTGTGTGTGTGTGTGTGTGTGTGTGTGTGTGTGTGTGAGTGTACCCATGTTTCCACAGGTTTGGTTGCCTAAATCACCATAAGGCAACTATCCACACGTGGATGGCAACCTAAACTCTGGATGGCAACCTAATTGTGTGGATGCTCGCTTCATTTAACACCGTTAAATTGACTTTTTTGACGGAAAGAATGTCATAACAATGTTCAAAATGACATTCTTTCCGTCCTCTATAGGCGACGAAATAGGTCAAATTTTGTGCATTTTTTAGTGCAAAATTCTTCGATGCCGGAGCGAGTACTGCACCCAGTGCTGTTGTAGTGCAAGTGCACTAGAAAGGCACTACACCCAGTGCCGCCTCTTAGGTAACCATCCACACTTTAGGTACGTGTGCACTCATCCGCCTTCGGACTTTAGTGTCTTCATGCTCACGTTCTTATAGCTACTAACATAGTCAAACGCAAACACAGTTGCACATTAATAAACAGAGCCAGTCAAACACACACACACACACACACACACACACACACACACACACACACACACACACAACACACACACACACACACACACACACACACACCCACACCAAATAATGGAATCCAAAATCTTCTTTTTTTTGCAATTTTTATTTTTGTTTTCCTAACATTTCTTGTCAGTTCTTTTCATTTCCTTTCACTTCCCTACTTGCATAACCAAAATACGGTTCGAAGATGTTTGTTTTTGAATGCTAACAAAATCAGACAGTTCGATCACCACAAAGCTAAGAAAAGAGAAAGATGGAGAAAAAAAAAGTAAAACTCAGCCGCTGAAACTAGTCGAGGCCAGACTGCAGAAAACCGTGGACATAGCGTTCGTCGTCAAAGACAAGGAGAACACTACACAGCCGTTAATTTCCAGAAAAGGATTCCAGGATCCTGGGTTTATTCTTGCTGCTGTGCTGTCTGCTGTGGAGGCAGGTGAAGCGTCTAGGAGGAGAGGTTCTTGTCGAACTGGTACTCTCCCAGGCCGCTGCCCACACGCTTGAGGTTGGTGATGTGGTCACCGATCTCCTTGATGGCCGTGACCTGCTCCTGGAGGTAGTTGCCCTCGATGAAGTCAGTCATCTGAAGGGAGAGGAAAAACAAATAGGTCAGAATGATCGCGACGGGATGACGTAGGGGTTATGATTTGTAAAACCAGACGAATGGGACGTGTTTTTTTGTTTACATTCAGTCAAGTAATGGGTGAATGTATTGACGAGAGCGGAGGGTGAGGTTGTTTTGTGTACAAGTAGATAAGGAAATTTGGACCCTTGCCTATGTTTCCAAGGAAGTGAGGTTAAGAGAATTGCAATGGAAAATTTTACATAACATATATCCAACTCATATTTTATTATGTAAAATGCAAGTCAGGGAGAATAACAGATGCTGTATATGTTGTACGGAAGTTGATTTTGTTGAACATTTTTATTATGAGTGCATACCGGTAAAGTTGTTTTGGACGAAGATAGAAAACTGGATAGAGGAAAAGGCTGGATTAAGGGTTAAGTTTAAGATGCAGGATATAATATTTGGCTATCAAGACACAAGTTGTTGTAAAAAGATGAGAAATTTTGTAAATCACGTAATATTAATTGGGAAAATGTGTGTTAGTATTTTTAGAAAGACAACTTGTCGGGGATCAGTGTTTGTAGTTTTTCAGTTTCAAATATTAAGTAGAAAATTTGATTTGTAAATATAAGGAATATTTCCATTGTAAAGAGAAAATGTCCATGTCTCGTGAGTGTAATATATTTCTATGTTGGAGTTAAAAAGAAGAAAAAAGACCAATGAAGAAGGATGCTCACCGCCTATTAACAAACAAACAAAAAACAAAAACAAAAGAAAAGGAAAGAAAAAAGATAGAAGAAAACAAGGAAGGGTTGAAGCAGCCTGCATGCAACTGAGGTAAAAAAAAAAAAGAG